>NC_048902.1:5528091-5595364 GCF_011077185.1 Oxyura jamaicensis
CGGGTGGCCGGAGCGCTCCGCCGCGGGCCCGGGGGCGGGGCTGGCGGCTGCACGCGCCGCGGCCGGGGAAGGGCCGGGGAAGATGGCGGCGCGCAGCGGGCTGGAGGCCGCGCTGAGGGTGGGGGGCGCCGCCGCCGCGCGGCCCGAGCAGTTCCTGAGGTACCGCCGGCAGCCTCGGCGCCGCGGGAGGGGAGGAGGGCGGGGGGGGGGCTCTTGCCGGCCGGCCACCGGCGCCGCGGAGCCCTCCTGCGGGCGGTGTGGGCGGCAGGCCTGCCCGCCGTAGGGAGCTGGGAAAGCGCGGTCTGCGTGCGTGCCGGCTGCGCTGTGGGGCCGGTAACCGGGGCACAACCGGAGGGAACGCCCGAGCGTGAATGCCGAGGAAGATAGTTGTAATCGCTGAAAGGTGCTAGAAAGGTGCTCCTCTGTGGCACCAAAATAACTAGCAGGTAGCTGCAATGTGACCACGTGGTTACCTTGGTAGAAGCTGAGAATGAATGAAAGCTAGCTAACTCTGAAAAAAAGAAATAACTGCTGTGCTTGTTGAAGTTTTAACTTTTTTCTCCTCCTTCTAGTGTACAAGATGGGCTGGCTGCTGAGTTCAGAGCGTTAACAAAGACTCTATACGATTTAAATAAAGCTCTGGGAAGCAATGTAGTTCGTGGGAGTCCTCTAAAAGAGCTGGTGATAGAAAATTTTGATGAAGAACAGATTTGGCAACAACTAGAGCTCCAGAATAATGCAATTCTTGATTTCTTCAAGAAATCCATTGCAAGGGATGCCAATGATAAAGATCTTTGCCTTGTCTCAGACCAGGAAGATGATGGCTCTGATGCAGAGGCTAGCAGTGATAATGAATTGGAAGACGTAATGGAAGCAGAAACTGAACAGGAGAATGTTTCTACAAAACAAGAAACTAAAACTAAAGAAAAGCAAAATAAACCCAAAGAAACTGTAAAGCAGAAATACAGTGATGAGGATTCTGATGTTGACTTTGATATCGATGCACTAGAAGAACAAACTAAAATAGCAAAGGAAACAACATTGAAAAGAAAAGGAAGAAAATCTGTAGTGGATGACAAGTTTTTCAAGCTGGCTGAGATGGAAGCTTTTCTAGAACACGCAGAGAGGGAAAACAGGGAGAGGGAGGAGGAGGAGGAGGAAGATGATATCAACTACTTTGAAGACATCATCTCGGACAATGAGGAGGAGGAATCTCAAGAAACTAAAGTCAAAGTAAGAAATCAGTAAACTAACTATCCTAATTCTTTTTTCTTTAAATCAGCATCTGTCATCTGGTAGGGTTACTATAAATTGTTGAGCTCACAGGAGAAACTACCAAGTTAAAATGATTGGAGAACCAATGATTGCTGTTAATATTTGATGTTAAGTATCTGGTAGCAAAATGCACCAATGCGCAAGTACATACTGTCTTCCTATTCCAGTCTCTGATGAGATGGATTTTAGGTTTCTGCATGAATTAAGGACTTTGTAGTCATGTTGTAAGAAATAATGTCACCTTGCAGAATATGTGACCCAGCAAACAAGAAAGCTGTGTTGCTCAACATTGATGTCTCGTGATAAGGGATCACTAAGGTGACTGATGCAGAGCAAAGGGGGCTTGGCAACTTTTTCCAGGGACAGGGCTTTGTAACTCCAGTTTCACAAGTTGCTGAGTACTTATTTCAAGAATTAACCTTTTCTTCTATAAGTTTGCCAGAGATTTTTGCTAGCAAGAACTGTGCACAGGGTATAAGGGAGCACATACACATACCAGTGAATAATCAGAAAAAAATATTGCTCTTTGAGTACATGTTGAAGTTAGAAATGAATTTAAGTGGCAGAATGTCTTGAGTACTTGTAAAAGAGGTTAATTTTACAGAGGTGCTCTGCCTTAGGTTAATGCCTCAGTAAACTGAACTACTATTACACAAGTAGTGCTGTTCCCCAGATGTTGGCCTTTGAGAGGCAGGCTGCTCTTAGACTTCTGTCATCTTAACAGCTTTTTTGGTTTTTGTTTTCCCTGGTACCTTCTTAGTCAATTAAAAGTTCTAGAGACCTGACGTACAAAGACTTCTTTGATCCTGTTGATGACAATGATGACTTAGTAGCTAATGGTGTTGAAGATGATCAGGAAGAGGAAGCAGACAGTGCTATTGAAAAGGAGAATGAAGAAAGCATGTCTGAGTAAGTATTAGCATTATTTGCAGTTAAATGTCTTTGTAATTTTACACTGAAAATTGGCACTGTTCAAGTGAAAAATAAATTGTGAATTCCAGGTTCACTTTAGTCCCAGTTTGCCATTTTCTGTTATCTGTTTGTTGTATGTTCATGGATTGCATTCTTGTCTTATTTAAAAAGTAGTTTATTTACTTCCCTTCTTAGTGTTGTTTCTTGGGATTCATTTCAGTAAATGATTTAATAGCTATAACTTCAGCTTTTGAAGGTTATTTTTTGATGTATAGAAGTTTCCATAGTGTCTTTGCCTTTAGGCTTCGGTGAAAGTCTACTTCAGTTTTTAACTGTGATTTAGTTGTAACAGGTAACGATGTAACGGCTGAAATATCTGCTTGCACAAATGTTGGTGGCTTTTTAACCTTACTTCATTTTAAATTGTATTTAATTTTTTTCAGGGTGGAGGATATTGAGGAAATGATGGAGAATGTGAGAGGTAAAAAGGCCTCTCCAAAAGTTACTTTTAGATTGCCAGAGGACAGTGAAACTGAAGATGGTATTGACATGCAATTCGAGAAGGGCATTGATCCTGGTGAAATAAAGTCATCTTTTGAAAAGAGACAAGAAAGGGTAATTGTTCTATCATTTTGCTAATGCTTTTAAACAGTGACCAATGTTTTATGATGATTGTGTACGTGGCATACATGAAGGGACTTCTTAAACTTAATAAAAATAAAGTAGTTTATCAGATGTGTGTATGCAATTACGTACCCTCGCTTTATGTGAGTAGGATTTGGAAGTACCTGAAATGGCTATGGATTTCTTGCCTTGAGTTTACTTGTGAACTGTTTTACACTTCTTAGGAAATTGTTTTTTTCAGATGAGTGAAAAAATAAAAAGTTTAGAAGAAAAGTTGTTAGAAGAGAAACCTTGGCAGCTTAAAGGAGAAGTGACTGGACAAAAGCGACCGGAAAATAGCCTTTTGGAGGAAACAATACTCTTTGATCATGCAGTCCGAATGGGTAAGTATTGAGGGAGGGCTTTATAGAGAGTATATTGCCATACCAAGTTGGATTGTCTTGCCTGTGAGCATGATGACAACATCCATGACTTGAGAGTAGGGTAACAAAAACACTAGTTAAACTCAGCACGTCTTTGAGGCTGTGCGTTTTTGTTGTGGAAACTACAGGAAGCTACAGTCTTCTGGGTTCAATTTTAACTAACCTGAAAGTTGATTAATTCAGTGGCGGTTTTAGTCACAAGCCATATGTAACATCATTCACTTTCCCATTTTCATCTCTCTGCAACGTAGAGGAAGAAAACATTATTTACTTGACCTCATCAATCTCTAGTTCAACAAAAAAATTCAAAAATTTCAACTACTACATTTTTGTTGAGGCTTTACATTTTTTTTCTTTTTTTTTCTTTTTTTATTCCTCAGAGCAAAAAGTGTTTCTTGCTGGAGAAACATTAATCTTCTCTTCTTCTTTTCAGCTCCTGTGATCACAGAAGAAACTACTTTTCAGCTTGAAGATATCATTAAACAGAGAATATTGGATGAGGTTAATATCTTGCTCGTTCTTCTCTGTTTTGTTCATTGACTTTACTCACAGGGCATGTTCCAAGAACGTTTAAGCTCTTAACATGTTAGGTGTAGAGTTTTCTTGGTTGATTTCTGCAACTGGTTGTTCCATTTTGCCGTAATGGATAGGATAGGGCTTTAGATTCCTAAGGATCTTTTTTTAAGTGTGTTTTATATGCTAGGTTTTGATGCTCTTCAAAGTAAAGAGTATTTACAGATAAAACTATAAGGAGTTCCTCTGGAATATAATGCCAGTCTCACTTTTTTTTTTTTTTTTTTTCCGTGATCCTAGTTGGGTAGTTCTTTGTGCGTTCTAAATTCTAACCAAGGCTCAAACGTGTACTTCGTTTTTCTTAAAGCCGCTGATAGAAGATTTGTATCTCACAATTTGTTGAGGCTTACTCTTTGCTAAATAATAAATAAAATTACATATTGGAGGAGTATTTAAGGAAATTACACATTTGTAATTGATTATACTATTTTTGCCCTGATTCACTGAAAATAAGCACGCAAGCTTGAGCTATACGTCTTCTATTACTTGAAATTAAGTTCCTGAGTTCCTGGGGAAGCCATGAGGTAGTTAACATGTCAGATAAGTAATGTTCTAAATAAGCTGTAACAACTAACACATATTAGTCTGTAGTTGTATTTGGTTGTTAATTTATGACTTTCTCAGGCATGGGACGATGTAGAACCGAAAGAAAAACCAAAAGAGGATGCCTTCGAATACAAGAAGCGTATCACTTTGGACCATGAAAAAAGTAAACTGAGTCTTGCTGAGATCTATGAGCAAGAATACTTGAAACTTCACCAGGTAAGGCAAACAGTGCCTTTCCTATTGCTTTGAAGTTTGCATCACATAGATATTGACTTGTATGTTGCTAACTGCTTTAAGCTTTATGAAAGTACTTCAGACTTCCTCTGAGTGGGACGTGGAAGTGTTGCCATGTGGAATGGCTCTGAATTGCATACTGTGTGTGCAGTCTTGGTGAAGTGAAATTGCTTTATGAGTGGTGTTGCACTAACATTACATTATTAATGCAGCAAAAAACTGAAGAGGAAGAAAATCCTGAACACAAAGAAATCCAGGAAATGATGGATTCACTTTTCCTGCAACTGGATGCACTTTGTAATTTCCACTTTACGCCCAAACCAGTAAGTAGTTCAGTTTCAAAGTTAATCTTTTTCTTTATTTTCTTTGAAACTGGAGACTTTTCAATTTCCCAAGTATATTCTGAGTAAACATTGAGCTTGTACTTTTTTTCGTATTAAATGCACTGTAACTGCCTCTAAATATAACCAAATATTTAACGTCTTCAGTTACCTGTAAACTCCTTTACTTTGAGATGGTGTACTTAGTCCTGAATATTTCTTTATTTCTAGCCTGTGCCAGAAGTGAAAATAGTTTCAAACCTGCCAGCTATCACTATGGAAGAAGTAGCACCTGTTGCTGTTAGTGATGCTGCTCTCCTAGCACCAGAGGAGATCAAGGTAAAAAACCAAAACCAAACCAAATAACACACAAACAGAAAATACGAGGATCTACATTCATAACAGAAGGGTGTACTGGATGCCAGATCAGTGGGGGAATTCTGCTCCCCCGTCCACTCAAGGTTATTTACCTCATGAACCTCCTTGCCTAGTATGTTAAAAACTTAAATAACTGGAAGGAGCGGGAAGAGTATATCAGACCATGCTAGGTCATGATACTAACTTATGGATGGTTGTTATTCTTGACTTGTGATTGTCATTATTTTTTGCCAATATATAGCTGGGTGGAAGGGGAAGTTAAACAGCAATAGACTGTCAATTGCACAAACACTACTAACCAGCTTCTGACAGATTGCAGTCTATTTCAGGTGTCTGACACATTAAGGCATAATGGAAACACTAAGACAGGATTGAATACTCTAAAGTGGCTTTTCTTTTGCATGCTTATATTTTTTTCTCTTTAGGAAAAGAACAAAGCTGGTGATGTAAAAACAGATGCAGAAAAGACTTCCACAGACAAAAAACGAGAGAGAAGAAAGAAAAAGCTTCGTAAACGTATAAAGATACGGGAAAAAGAGAGACGTCAAAAGCTTCTTGAAAAGACGAAACCGGAGGAAGGCATAAAACTCAGCAAAAAAGCTGCTGCAGCAAAATTGAAAAAGCTTACAAAAGAAGGCAAAGCAACTCTGCTCAAGGTAATGCTGTCTCGAGTAGTCCTGTATAACTTAATTTTCTTTAGCTGATGAGCTCTAAAATCCCAGGGGTAGATAATGTTTAACACAAAGGAAAGGATTTGTTTCTCTCCTATCCTTCTTGGCATAACTACACCTCTTACCATCCCCTCAGAAGTTCTTGTACCCAAGTAGTGTATCTGCTTGCCTACACAAACCTCGATACCGTATTTATGTTTGAGTAAATATAAAAAATAAATACAGCTGCTGGAAAATAAGAGGTAGGAAGGAGACATGGGGAGGATGTACTTTTTTTTTTCTCCCTGTTTTTTTCCTTGCATTCTTCTGAGCTACAATTTTGGTACCAGTCTAATCTGTGCATGGAACTGAATACAAAATAGTGTTGAATGTCTTTTTTTACTTCTGATTTTGCTGATTACCACGTGAATGTGATGTCAGAAGAGCAGCCTGAAAAAACACAGCTCTGAGTTGTGCTTTGTAGTGACCGCGTTTTTATAATGCATATTCATGTAGATGTTATTACATGAATGATGAATAAATCATGCCTAATTGGTCGTTGGAACCTTCAGAACCTTATTCAGGGTGAGATATACGAAATGAGAAGATTAATTTTGGATGTGTAGATAATCTTTAGATAAGGAAAAACACGAACTGTATGATACAGTTACTTTATATCATAGTACACTCACAAAACAAATGATTGTTTGTATTAGGTACTACTTTTTTATTTCAAAGTTCAGGAGGTGGTGTTCTGCAAATACTAGACCTCAGTCTCTTCTTTCCTGTGTTTGAACTGCCCCACTTGACTAAATGGGACTGACTACTTGCATGCATAACTGAGGATGAGGTTTCTACTTAGGTCTCTGTAAGCTTTGAGTAACTGAGCTTCAGACTATAATGTTCCCGTTTGCTTTTTTACTTTTTGTGGAGCCTTCTTTATAATCCCATCAGATTGATCTTGTGCTTTGCATGCTATAAAAAAGTAAATTTATATCCCACTTGTGATTCCTTATAAATTAAATTTTTAAAAATGTCTGAAATTCTGGTGTATTGGACGTAAATAGGAAAATAACTTTATTTCTTCTAAACCACTTCTGTTTACCTTTTCAAAAGAACAACAAAATACAAAACATAAGCTCAGTGATTGTAGCTTAATGTGCAGTTGTAGCTCACATGCCTTAGTTCCCTACTATGCCAAATCAGAATTAGAAAGGAAACATCATCTTTTGCCAGAATGGCAAAAGAAACGGCTAAAAAGAGATGACTCTGAAAATTAATTAGTATTTACATATGATGTTTGACTTTTAAAAGAAATGATAAATAATACAGTGGTGCTGTCTATGTGTTTCTTGGTGTTATAACAAATACTGGTTCCATTGACAGGATGAAGGAAAAGACAAGGCCTTGAAATCATCCCAAGCCTTCTTTTCTCAGTTACAAGACCAAGTGAAAATGCAAGTCAAAGATGCAAACAAATTAAAGAAGAAACAGAAGAAGCAGAAAGAAGTCTCTGTCCATAAACTTAAATTGTAATTTAAGTTTTAATACATGCTCTGTCTTGTATATATTAAAATGTTTGTATTTTAATGTTGCATTGGAATAATTGCTGGGTTTTATACATCATTAAAACGTTCTGTGAACTTCTTTGGTGATATAAAGGTGTTATTCCCTATTTTAGTTTTTTTTTTTTTTTTTTTTCTTCCTACTATTGAACTCCTTCATTGTCTTATTCTAAAAAGTTTTTTTTTTTACATAGGGCATGTCCATAAAGCAGTGTGTGATGTGGCTGTATGCTCTTCAAGCTATAGCCCGTAGCTTCTTCATGTAGTTGTTTATGTAGTACAGGAGTATGCATTTATTAAAACTTAAATTTCCAAATTCTAGTGTAAGGATACAGTTTATCTTCCGAAGTAAATGCACGCGTGTTCTAAGATTAAAAACTTAAACCCTCTTGTTTTGGGATGTATGAGCATTCATGAACAGCTTGCCTATAGCTTTTCTTGTCAACCTTGAAAGGATGACTTCCACTTAGAAACAGAGCAACGACGTGATTAATATTTCCAAAATTAGCCTTGGTATACATCTCTGATAGACAGCTGCTTTCTTTAACGTATTTTTTTGCCTTTTTTAACACTGCCTCGGCTGTGTCAGGGCGGGCCTCCAGGAACAGCTGCGGGCCGGAGCGCAGGGGGCACGGGGCAGCCTGCAAGCCGGCAGTAACCCAGCAGGCGCTGCTTAACTTAGGGCTTTATTCTCAGGGTAGGAGTACGGAAGGATTTCCTCCTCTGTGGTGACTGAACACGGCCGTGGCGGGTGCGAACCGCCCCGCTGCAGGCGGGATTTTCACACCGCTCGGGGGGCGCTCGGGCCGGCTGGGCGTCATGCCGCGCTCCGCGCTCGGCTCCCCAGGCCTGCCGCCGCCATCGGCGCTGCGCTGCGCGGCCTGCGCGGGGCGGCCCCGGGCCCTAGCGCCCGCCTCCTGCAGCTCCCCTCAGCGCTCCCGGGGCGGGCGAGGCGGCGGCGCCGGTACGTGAGGGAAGCCGGGGGGGCGAGGCCGTGCCCGCAGCGCGGAGCGGACCTGGGCGGGGCGGGCCCGGGCCTCGGCGCCGTGAGGAGAAGGGCGCGGGCGGGCGGCGGCGCTCGGACGCGCGTGGGCACCGCGTGGCGTCCGTGAGGGGAGCTCAGCGGCGGGGGTAGCGGGCCTGCAGGCAGCGGGGGGAGCGGCAGCGGGAGCGGGCTGGGCCCCTGCGTTCGGGGCTTTTCCCTCTGCCTTTCATCTTCGTTGCGTTTGGTATCTTAAAGACTTTCGTTCAACTTTTTGTTTGTTTTCTTCTTAAAGGCGTGCCAGAGGATTGCAGATGGGTAACGCAGAGCCGAGAGAAGCCTCTCTTTCCTTTTAAGCGCTGCAGCACAAAGAAGTATGACCTGACCGAAGTTGCCCGTGCCATGTAAATGCTCTGAAGTTCCATAATGTCAGAAGCTAGGTATCCAGAAAGTAAAAGGTCCCGAGTAAGTTTGTCACTGAGTAAAAAGAAGAAAAAAAAAGAAACGGCAAAGAAAGTGGAAATTAAAGGAACACCATCTCTCCGTTCAGAATCCTCCTCTATTACTTCATTTTTTAGCAATGTTCCCCCTGCAAAAATTACCTGTCCCATGTGCGGGCAAATGGTACCAAGATACGGAATAAATGAGCACATGGATGCCACGTGTCCAAGCAGCCGCGGCGAGCTGGGTGGTGTTGATTCAGCACTGAGCTCTGGTAAGACTGAGGGGCCTCCGGGTGCAAATGTGGACAATAATTCCAGCCCACACTTTTCAAAAAACCTCTCAAATCTAAGGCCAAGTCCTTCCAAAAGCAATTCATTGAAAACAGAAGGGAGCACAGCACAACATACTAGCCCTTATTTTAGCAACAGTAGTTCAGACTGTAGCGTTCATAGTGAACCAAGGGGTCAAACAGTTAAAATCGTCTCTTTGGGAAGCTTGTCATCTAAACTGTCCAGAAGACGTTGCGTGCAGGGAGAAAAACAGGTAGTATATAAAGAGATCGACTCTTCACCTCCAGCTGTTCACAATATGTGCAAAAATGCTGCAATACTGGATGATGCTGATGCTGAGATTTTTTCTGGGCATAGTTCTCAGAAAGAAAATGAGCTTGCTCAGGGAGAGCATGAGGAACAAAATCTTTCAAAAAAGAAATCTGAATTTCAAGAAGAAATAAGCAAATGTAGTAGGGAAGAGCTTGTGGATGTTGTTCAGGTGTCACTACCAGCTGTTAACAGCAAGAGATTACCATTTGGTACAAGGAACACCGAAACGGAAAGTAGATCTGAAGGAGTGATGCTTAATCCTGAAAATTTTGATACACATTTAGCCATTTATACTTCACCAGAGCCGATCAGTAGTTTGGAGGTAAAGACTCAGCTCCATGCTCAACTTACTCCGTCTTCCAAAATGGAAGTGAACTGCGGTACACAAAATTGCTTTGGAAAGGGTGATGTACAGGTACTTCCTGTGGAAGTTCATGAACACTTTAAGGATGAAATTGATCATAATTTTTCAGAAACTGTGCAAAAGGTGGAGTTTCAAAATTCCATTGGTGACATTTTAGACAAAATAAATGAGGTTACCTCTGTTCCCAACGCTCCTGGTCAACCATATTACCTCCAGAATTTTTTAGTGGTGTTGCGAGCAGTGTTGGAGAATGAAGATGATGTGAGACTATTTGATGATCAAGATACGAACATTATTACTAAGTTCTGTCAATTATCAGGTATCCTTCTATTTTTACATTCTCATGCTGTCTCTTGTAGAGAGAACTTACATAGTTCTAAGTGAAGAGTACTATACCAGTGGGCAGTTTACCTTGTTAAACGGCTTAATGGAAGAAAATCCTTTTTCTCAGGAGGTGTATCCCTCCAGTAGCTTCTTGTAGGTAAATTTTCCTAATGCTGCTTTAAGGGAAAGTAATAAGTAGTAGAGATTGCATGGAATAAGGAGAGAATTAAAAATATATGATTGTGGTTCTTTCTGTAGCTTAACTAGAAAAATACATTTTTTTTAGAATCTCAAGTCAACTTGCTTCTGCGTTTAAACATCAATCCTCAAAAAAAGACCATCGGTTAATGCCAAGCTTCCTATGGTTAGTACCTATGGAAATTCTGCAGAATGGGGTTATGAAGAGGCCCGTGCTAAACACATAGATCTCAAAATAGTAGTTCTGAAACTATTCTGAAACTTAAGTTCTAAACTTAGGCATTTTCTGCAGTGATCACAATTAAATTTTTACAGATTACCCGATGATCTTTTGAGGTCCCTTCCAACCCCTACACTTGTGAGATTATATTATACTAACATGCACTAACACTAAACACAAAAGCTAATGCTAATATAAGTTGAGTCTATGATAAGTAAAACGAGATTGTAACCTAGGTCAGTATTTGTCAGGGGGCAGCTGCTCTGCAAGGGCAGATGAGCCAGGAGCCTGAGCGGGCAGCGGGGCAGACAAGGGCCCGTGTCCTCTCCTCACCTGGGGACGCAGCCCCACGCTGCTGGGCAGGGCCGGTGTCAGTAACCCCGTCCAGCTGTGCTGCAGTGGTGGTGGGACTTGGGGAAGCCCACAACAGCAGGGCAGGCGCATGGTCAAGCCAGGAAGCCAAGCCAGTGGTGCCTGCTGGATGCTGGCACACCGGTGCATGGCTCAGGCAAGAGCCCAGGCCAACAGCCTGAGCAGCCCTGGCCATGCTTCCCACAGCCCTTCCCTGCAGTCCGCCTGGCAGAGCCGTTTGGTGCACTCAGAGCCATAGGAATGTTAGAGTAGTTAGCCTTCTCCACCTAGATGCATATGCAGTGACATAGAGCTTGATAATACGTTGCTTATGTTAGGGTAGTTAAAATAGGAGTATGTAAAGAAAGAATGGAATAAAAGCAACAAAACTTTTTATTGGCTCATTTACATTCAAAGGAGATCTGGGAATAAGCTTACAGTTAGGTAGCTACGGGATGTGGGCTTCAGCTACTTCAGCCAATACTAAAAGAAAAATGCAGGATACAGCTTCCTTATTTCTACACCCCCTTCTTTTGATCAGTACTTGTACACTTGTTTCTCTTTCAGTGAGTTCAGGGTTCCTCTCACAGGAGTTCAGAATACAGAAGAAAAGTTATTGCAGAGTAGAGCTGACAAATCCATGTCTGCACTGTCACAAATCAATCAATCACAGTCACAAATAAAACCATCTCTCTTTGCAGGGTAGGAAAAACAATGATCAGCTACAAGACGTGGTCGGATAGTATTAAGTCAATAGATAATGAGTTCTGGACAAGTGATGGATGTCTTTACCTTCAAGAAATCTTGGACAGAATACTTTAAAAGTTCAGGTAGATGAGATATCTGTTCCACATTAGTAGTTTCTACTGAAGGAAGTGTTGCCTCTCAGTTATAACAAGTACACATACATGCTTAATGCTATAAATTAAATAGCTTGAGCATAGGTGTTCTCCAGTATTTCATTATTTTCTGATAAAAGTGTGCGGTTCTTCCGTGAGTTATGTATTAAGAAAGGGATGATATTTTTAAAAGAATTAAATTTGACGTAGTCCTTCCATCCTGCCTCGTTTTCTCAGAAGTGGGTGAGCAGCAACAAGTGGATGGAGAGCATTGCCAATCAAACGGATAAATAAATCAGAAGTTAGTGAGGGGTGAGATAGGTATTCAAAAGGGTGCGGAATGTAGTAACAATGGCTAGGCAAATTTCAGCTAAGATTTAATAAGTCATTATTTGGTCAAATTGCAGCATTGTTAGTATTTTTAAAGTGTTTTTTTTGAAGTTACTTTAAGTGATGTCTTCCCTGACACAAATCAAATCAATAGGAGTTTTATTCTTGTTTTCAATAAATATATTATTAAAACTAGGTTTGTTTATCTTTGGTAAAAAGAAGAATCTGAAGGCTTCTACACTGAGAAGTGTTCTGTGATTCTGAAATCACTCCATCAAACTACAGTTTCTTTAGTTTCCCCAGCATCAAATTGTTGGTTATTGCTCGAGTATTAAAGAAAGCAAAAAGACCTGTTTGAAGTCACACTATGCAGAGTTATAAATAAAGTTGTCATTTCCTAGAAAACATTTTTTAAAGGGTGTGTCCAAAGTAAATTTTAGCAATGTTCATTACCTACAAAATACATTGTAATAGTTTTTATTACCTACAAAACTTGAGGATTCTAATGAGCAATGATTATTTTGAAAGGTAGGTTCTGTTGTTTTACCAGAAACAACAGAAACCTGTGTCTATAGAACACAGGCAGATTTAAAACGTGTTTTACAGGACATCTGCATCACAGTAATGTTTGTAGGTAAGGTAGTGAGTATGCATAGTACTGTGTTTTAGAATTTAATGTTTTTGTTTTCTTTTATCGTTTTAAATTATATTTGCAGTTGGTGGGCAGAAGTTATATGTGAGACTTTTTCAACGCAAGCTGAACTGGTTAAAAGTGAACAAAATAGAGTATGGAGAGATAAGTTTGGATTTGTCACCAATAATTGAAGAACTGGTTGAAGCCAGATTTCTGCAGACAGGTATGGCCAGTGTTAATAAGTATTAAAAGTATTAAAAATAAATTGTACTGGGGCATGTCAGCATTTAATGTACTACGTGCTTGTCTGTACATTGAGAAGAGAATTAGAGGAGCAGAATAACTCCAGGCTTCAGGTTGATGAGTCCTGTGTTATGTTACATTAATAACAGAAGCAGTTAGAGCAAAGTATGTAACAGGGAGAACAGAATAAATGTCAGCACCACTGATGCACCAGTCAGCCTTATGTGCCCTCATCAGCCCCATCTCAGACCATGACCTGTGAGCTGTCTTGCCAGGTGAGTTTTAGGTTGGATGTTAGGAAGAACTTCTTTACCGAAAGGGTTGTTAGACATTGGAACGGGCTGCCCAGGGAAGTGGTGGAGTCACCATCCCTGGAGGTCTTTAAAAGACATTTAGATGTAGAGCTTAGGGATATGGTTTAGTGGGGAGTGTTAGTGTTAGGTCAGAGGTTGGACTTGATGATCTTGAAGTCTCTTCCAACCTGGAAATTCTGTGATTCTGTGAACCTGTCTTCAGCACTCTCCCTGGCATGGTTTGGGAGACAGACCTCCAGCCAACCAATGCTGCCAGTTGTTTCCAGTCTTGCCCCTGGCCATGTACTGTGGATGGGTCTCAGACCTAAACTGTAGGCTTGTCTCTAGGTCTGGCTCATCTCTTAAATGGACCCTGGGCCTGATTCACCATCTTGCCTCTTCTAGGGCTGCCAGTAGGCTCTGTTATCAGGACTTTTGATCTGCCTGTTCTCTTTGTTTACAGTGGGACTGCACCCGGGGTAGTGAAGACACTGCCTGTGCTGTGGTCACCTGTGACTCCTGGCTCATTCCCCCCTGTGGAGCAGCCCCTACTCATGCTGCTCCCTGGCAGTACATTTTTTTTTTTTTGCCTTGGAAAGTTTCAGTCATCAGTAAGAGAAAAGGTTTTCTTGAGCAACTGTTCTTGTAACTCAGCAAAATTTCTTTGTATTTGCTTTTTCTTTGAAGCTACAAAGGGGTTACTTCTGATTATTCCATTCCTTCAGACTGGACCTTTGAAGATAATGAATTTCAAGCTGGACCAGCTAGCATCACTAATATACTTGGAAGAATCTGAATCATTACATTAGTACTAGGTTATATGAATGTACTAGACTTTGAACTGTTGATTGAATGTGTACGTATAGCACATAATGAATGTATCTGGATTATTTTACTTTTAGAATCTGAACTGGAAGACCTGTGTGAAGGGCTGGATTTGCTTTCAGCCCCTGAGCTAAAAACATTAGCAAAGATCTTTCACTTGCCAAACCCAAACAGTCAGAAACAGCAACTTGTGGATGATTTTCAGAGGTTGGCAAAACAACGTTCAGTCTTCAGCAGGAGTCAGGCTGGTATTGGGACAGTGATTTTAAAAAGGTACCTCTTAAGCTGTTTAAATCTATAATTACGTTTTGCAGGAAAAAAGACTCAACATGCCTTTTAAAGAGAGAAATGCATTTAGTAACTTGAGGTATAAAAAGTTGCTTAGCCATATAAACTTGGGGAACATACTGCTCTTTTCTGTAGTTGACAGCTGAAATATTAGTTGCCCCCTAAGATCAGAGAATATCTTGTTTAAATCTTTGCTGCTCTGTGGCGAAGTAGCAAAAATCTTGTCTTGTATGAAAGGGCTTGATGAAGTCCCAAAACCTAGGATTTCAAACTGTGATCTGTAACCATTGCCCTACCAGCTAACTACATCTTGTTTCATGCTGGTACTGCCTGGCATGGCAACAGGAGTGGTTGCACCTGAAGGGCAGTTAGTTCCAATTCTATTCTGCTTGTGGATGGTCCTTACGCTTTTTGTTAGTTATTGCGATTCATTGGCTTTTCACAATCGATTATGTGCATTATATGGTTTCTCAAGCTACTTCTTTCAGGGAAAATCAGAGATGGTGGCTGGGCGCTGGAATAGGCTCGCCAGTGATCATAGTACCAAGCCTGCTGAAATTCAAGAAGTGTTTGGACACAGCTGTCAGACCTATAGTTTGATTTTTGGGTGGTCCTGTGTGGAGCCAGGAGTTGGACTTGATGATCCGTGTGGGTCCCTTCCAACTTGGGATGTCTTATGACTCTATGAAAATTAAGTTTACGCAGTAAATGGTGTGAAAATGAAATAATTCTCATACTTCATTCATGATATTTGAATTTTATAACTGATGGGAAAAACTAACTGTATAATCATTTTATTTGTCCTTACAGGGTGAAGGATCTAGCTGGAAGATCTATCAGGGTCTGTAAAGGCCCTCGGGCCGTCTTTTCTCGAATCCTGCTGCTATTTTCACTCTCTGAGTCAATAGAGGATGAGGAAGCTGGTAGTGCCATACCATACATGGGGCGTATGGTATTCCCCAGTTACACTGTAAATAGGAAAACACAAATCTTCCAGGACAGAGAAGATCTTATCAGGTACGGGAAGCTTTGGCAATTTGGAAATCTGTTTTCTTCTAGAAAAGCTTTACTGCAGTACTTGTATAGGCAAATAAGATATTCATCATGTAGAACTACAGATGTGAATAGGTAGAAGTGCACTTTTGCAGTGATTTAAGATGCAGTTTTGTGTCCAAGTAAGATCTGTAACTCACAATGGCTTCTATTTTGAACTCAGATAGCATATTCATTTGCTTGATGGTCATCTGCTGATGAAAGTTGCTTCTTACATTGCTGTGATTATTAGAATGGAACCTAACAAAACCAAAAATAAGTTCTCCTGTTTATAAATAGTTTTAAATGTAATATATCCTGCTAGTATAAACTTTGCTGATCCTACAAGATTAAGAATAAAGTTGGCTGCACGGTTCTATGTCTTTGGAGACTGGAACGGAGCAATCAGAAATTACTGTATGGAGGCATTGATTTCTTTCAACTATAAATGCTTTTTGATCCTAAAGCAGTGATTACGTGTTTTTCCCGTAGGTATGCAACTGCTGCTCATCTGTCAAATGATATAGCCACTGCACTGGTAAATGGGAACTTGGAAGAAGCTAATCATCTCTATACATGTGCGAAAGAAACGTGGAATGAAGTGAAAAATCACCCCTCTTTGAGGTAGTAGACTGGAAACGAGCACAGTGTTCATAAGTGACTGCTAAGTGCATTGTCTTACTTTTGGTACTGTTCCTTTTGAGAGGCTTACAGACTTGTGATATTATTCAAGCCTGATAAATTTAGAAACTTTAATGTTCTTGAAAGCTTTGAACTTCCTGGTTGTTTGTTTAGCTTTTAAGTGGTATCTATGAAAAAGCTTTTTTCCTAAAGCCCTGGGAATGAATTGGTAGGCATGGATAAAGCACTAAAACGCTTCTGTTCTACATGCCAATGCAGGAGAACAAGAGCCTTATTTTTCCCTCATCGTAGTTTGTTTTTATGGCTTTTAGGCAAATAGCAATCAGCAGAATTTCAATTTCATTGTGAACAAAAGAATGTTGCAAAGGTTATGGGAAAACATACTGGGTTATTCATCTGTTGAAAATTCCAATTGTGTGTTATTCAGGAAACACTACTGAAGATCTGAGAACTGAAGTAATGTGTACGGTTTTTGAAGCGTCCTTCACTGTTTTTTGTGTTAATTATTTTGTTCTCTGGTTTAATGATGCACTGAAAGTTAAAGTGTTAAGTTTGACATTATGTTCATTGTCATGGCAACTGATTTAAAATAATATTCATGGAGGGTTGCATGGAGTTCTAGTCCATTTCACACTGAAGGCAGTGGAAGCAACTATTTAAATTTCAATATTTTTTTGAAACATAGAGGTGCCTACCCAAAAGGTGTTAGTCATCTTTTAGGGCAGGAAATGCTTGTTCTAGCCTTTTCCTTCTGTTCAGCTGCATTTCTGAAGTTTGACTTAGAAGAACAAGTTAGCAGTAAGGAAACACAATGTAGTAATGTACTGCTTTGCATCTGATACAAAACCTAATTATTTTCTTGAAAACCAGTGTCTTGAATATCTTCATGTAACCAGTTTCTTGAAACCAAATAATGTTGCATAAATGCAGCTTACAATTCCTCCCTCAGCTATATGGTTATCTTTGCGTTCTTGACTTGCAGAACCCAATTCATATATAAGGCATTACATGTTTTAAATTAAATGCTTTGATTCTAAGTATTCTTAGTAAGAGAATCTTTAAGAATTTAAATTGCCATCATCAAATGAATCTCCTGAGCTGCTCTTACCTTTCAGCTATCACCGAGTTCTACCTGAGTACCTGCGACGTTTCACAGTTGGCTGGGTATATACAAGAATACTTTCTCATGGTGTTGAAATTTTGCAGAGACTTCACATGTACAAGGTAAGGTAGGGTGGTAAGGTGAACAGGAAAACATTTTTAATGCAGCTTTATGTATAATCTGTATTTCTGATGTGGCTGCAAGAGGGTGATGTTTGCTATGACTTGCTACAGTTCTCTTAACAGATTACTTTTAAGTATAAAGTGCCTTTTTTTTTCTATATGCTTTAGAAGGTTGTAAAGGAAACCCCATTTTTTTAGACTGTGTTGATTTATGCTTATGCTTTGCCATGTGTAATATGCCATAATATTGCTAAGCTTTAAGCTTACATAAGCTTACATCTTTATGAGCCAGCGGGGAAGAAGGCCAGCCTGGCTGAACAGAGAACTGTGGGTTGAGCTTAGGAGAAAAAAGAGGGTTTATAATCTTTGGAAAAGTGGGCTGGCCACTAGGGAGGACTATAAGGATGTAGCGAGGCTGTGCAGGGACAAAATTAGGAAGGCCAAAGCTCATCTGGAGCTCAATCTGGCTACTGCCGTTAAAGATAACAAAAAACGCTTTTATAAATACATCAACACAAAAAGGAGGACAAAGGAGAATCTCCATCCTTTACTGGATGCAGGGGGAAACTTAGTTACAAGAGATGAGGAAAAGGCAGAGGTGCTCAATGCCTTCTTTGCCTCAGTCTTTAGCGGCAATATCGGTTGTTCTCTGGATTCCCAGTACCCTGAGCTGGTGGAAGGGGATGGGGAGCAGGATGTGGCCCTCACCATCCACGAAGAACTGGTTGGTGACCTGCTACGGCACTTGGATGTGCACAAGTCGATGGGGCCGGATGGGATCCACCCAAGGGTACTGAGAGAACTGGCAGAGGAGCTGGCCAAGCCACTATCCATCATTTATCAGCAGTCCTGGCTATCGGGGGAGGTCCCAGCTGACTGGCGGCTAGCGAATGTGACGCCCATCTACAAGAAGGGCCAGAGGGCTGACCCGGGGAACTACAGGCCTGTCAGTTTGACCTCAGTACCAGGGAAGCTCATGGAGCAGATCCTCTTGGGAGTCATCATGCGGCACTTGAAGGGCAAGCAGGCGATCAGGCCCAGTCAGCATGGGTTTATGGAAGGCAGGTCCTGCTTGACGAACCTGATCTCCTTCTATGACAAAGTGTCGCGCTGGGTGGATGAGGGAAAGGCTGTGGATGTGGTCTACCTTGACTTCAGCAAGGCTTTTGACACCGTCTCCCACAGCATTCTCCTCAAGAAACTGGCTGCTCTTGGCTTGGACTGGCGCACGTTTCGTTGGGTTAGAAACTGGCTGGGTAGCCGGGCCCAGAGAGTTGTGGTGAATGGAGTCAAATCCAGTTGGAGGCCAGTCACTAGTGGCGTCCCCCAGGGCTCGGTGCTGGGGCCGGTCCTCTTTAACATCTTCATCAATGATCTGGACGAGGGCATTGAGTGCACCCTCAGTAAGTTTGCAGATGACACCAAGTTAGGTGCGAGTGTCGATCTGCTCGAGGGTAGGAAGGCTCTGCAGGAGGATCTGGAGAGGCTGGACCGATGGGCCGAGGTCAACTGCATGAAGTTCAACAAGGCCAAGTGCCGGGTCCTGCACCTGGGGCGTAATAATCCCAAGCAGAGCTACAGGCTGGGAGATGAGTGGTTGGAGAGCTGCCAGGCGGAGAAGGACCTGGGAGTGATAGTGGACAGTCGGCTGAATATGAGCCAGCAGTGTGCTCAGGTGGCCAAGAAGGCCAACGGCATCCTGGCTTGTATCAGAAATAGTGTGACCAGCAGGGCTAGGGAGGTGATCGTCCCCCTGTACTCGGCTCTGGTACTCTGCTCTTCAGCGGCTCCTCCTATGAGGAGCGGCTGAAGGAGCTGGGCTTATTCAGCCTGGAGAAGAGGAGGCTCAGGGGCGACCTTATCGCTCTCTACAGATACCTTAAAGGAGGCTGTAGCGAGGTGGGGGTTGGCCTGTTCTCCCACGTGCCTGGTGACAGGACGAGGGGGAATGGGCTAAAGTTGCGCCAGGGGAGTTTTAGGTCAGATGTTAGGAAGAGCTTCTTTACTGAAGGGGTTGTGAGGCATTGGAACAGGCTGCCCAGGGAGGTGGTGGAGTCACCATCCCTGGAAGTCTTCAAATGACGTTTTGATGTAGAGCTTAGGGATATGGTTTAGTGGGGACTGTTAGTGTTAGGTTAGAGGTTGGACTCGATGATCTTGAGGTCTCTTCCAACCTAGAAATTCTGTGATTCTGTGAAAATATCTCTTTTTATCTTAGAGTTCCTAAGATATACACAGACCACTGAATACTTAGGGTGCTGGAGTAAGAATGAGGTTTGAATTGTGCAAAGTTTTTACAGTACCAGCAATTAGAAGGGAAAATTATAAGCAATTTATATAATGGAACTTAAACTTTGTTTTCTAACTCAGTTAATAAAGATACATCCCTCTCACTACAGGAAGCGGTGAAGGAGCTGCAGGCTCTTTTGTCTCAGGATGTGTACTGTACTGACAGCAGAGGGCGATGGTGGGACCGCCTCGCTCTGAATTTACATCAGCACTTGAAAAACACTAAGAAGGTATCTGTCGTCACAATTGCATGCTGTATGGCTGGAAATACTGCAGGCGTTGTCTGAAAACATTTTTTTAAAAAACATATTATTTTATGAAAAGAACATCTAGGTAGGCTCTTCTAAAAATGCATATGTTGGTTGGAATCCCAAGGTCAGGGAACCACTTTCTCCTAAGAAATAGAATAATTTCTGCATACCGAGTGTACCTTCATCCTTGGTTGACCTGCTTTCTTGTGTTGTGTAAAAGAACACTACACAAGGCTTGAGGGATTGTACAGAGTTACCAATCAGCAGCTTCCTCTTCTGCTCTTCGTTATAAATATGCCCGGTATCTAAGAAGCAGAGAAATTATGTGCAGTAAATGCTTATGCTTCTGAACCCAAGTCATGAAGAGGCCATATCTGGAATAAAGAAACAAAACAGCAGGTGGTATTTGTATCAGCTGTTCATCTGAGGATTTGTAAATACAGGAAGATTATGTCCATTTTTCCTGTCCGTTACATACAAAACTGAAATAATGTCAGTGGCTGAAAATGAAACTGTGGGACAATTTATGTCACAGCAAAGTGGGACAGGAAGCCTGAAAGGCTGTCTAGTGTCTGCAGTGTCTCTCTGCATCTTGTAGCTTAACGTCAGGCTATTTCTAAATTTTGAATTGGAAGTTGTACAAAGGAAGAGTCTCAGTCATTTATAAATGAGGACAAAGTGCCTTTCCAAGTCACAGAAAGACAACTGTAATTTGATAATTTAATTTTTTTTTTTAATTCTAGAATTAGCCCTGGATCTTCTTCAGTGCAGTCATGAATTGGTCTAAAAGTTGCTCTGCATGTGCATTCTTGTGCAAATGATCTAGTCCTTCTGTTTCCATATTAAGTATTAAGAAACAGGCTTAAAGGTGTTAAGCTTATTTCCCTTAGAGGTAGCTTTTTTCTAGTCGCTTATGTAGATTTTACACTCAGTCTTATCTTGATCAGTACAAATGTATAGTAATTCCTTTTTAATGTACCAATACAATCAGAATTTTAATCCAGAAGACTTCCAATGCAAAATGATAGCTAGAACTTCATTACACACATAGGAAAGGCAGCCCTGTCTTATGTGGTGGCTTTTTGCATTCACATTTTTGTGCTCCTTAAATCAATCAGTCCTTTGCGCCTGGTGGGAATAGAAAGATTTGCATAGGTCTTTCTAAATTACTGCTCGTTATCTTGATCTTTGCTAGGCCATTGACTGCATTAGAAAGGGACTGGCAGACCCATTTGTACGTACTGGGCATCGTCTCTCTCTCTACCAGCGGGCCCTTCGCATCAGAGACTCACCGAGCTGCAGGCAGTTCAGATGCCTGCTGCATGACCTGCCAGTCATAACCGTGGAGGATGTGACGCATGTGAGTAAAGATGCCGGCAGCTTCTGAGATAGATACACAGTCTCATGAAGTCTTTATCATTTTGATAAGAAGAAGTAATCTGGGAAACTGTCAGTATGTGCTATTCACCAAACTCTTGCTCTAGGAAAGTGAAGACAAATGTGTTTCTAAAACAAAAACCTTATGTACAAACTCCTTTTGTGCAAATCTGTTTAGATATAAGCCCCATTAATTAATACCAGTAACACCCTCAGAACTTTTCTGTCAAAGAGCCTGAGCAAGTCTGTGCATTGCCTCCGATGTCTTCGGGCATTCTGTGTGTAAGAAAAAGTAGTAGGATGATGAGAGCAATAGACTAATGGCACAAGAAAAAGCAAGGGTTTCTTTTACAATCTTCTGGAGTTACGCACTCTAAATATACCCTATGATACTATGCAATACAGTGCACTTGCATCATATTGGAATGCCTTTTTATAAAAAAACAAACAAACAAAAAAAAACAACCAAACAAAAAAAAACATTCTTTTCCCTACTTTTGCAAAAAGATTTGTATGTGGGCAAAGTCAGAGCAGAGCCTTGTTCTCCCTCAGCCCTGTCACTGCATCCCTCCCTACAGCCCTTCTTTTTTCAGGCCAGAATCTGTCTCTTCAGTTGTCTTTATTCTTTCATCTTGGTCTCACATATGGAAATACTAACATTCCATTCTGCTCAGAATTTTTATGAGATTTGTTTTTTTCTGAAAAATTTGCCAGTTTAGAAAAGCTGATTTGGCATTGAGAAATTAATCTTTTAACAGGATGGTTTCAAGGGAATGGCCAGCTAAAATTTACTGACTTGATTTTTGGAAGCAGTCAGGTTCTGGTTTAAGAAAACTGAAAAGATCTGTATTTTTAGGAGGGCTTTGGATATCTAGGCTAAAGGTTTTTTTAAATGAGATACTAGGAAGTAACTAGTTGTTTTAATATGTTCAGGTTACAATCAAAGGGAAGATGTGTCCTCAAATAGGACTGGGAAAATCTGTGTTCCTAATGGAGGATGTTGGTGATGAAGAAGGAGGCGAAGACTTCAGTGTATCCACAGTCATGTGCTCAGTTGAGGAGCTTGCCTTAACTCATTACAGGCAGAATGGTTTTGATCAGGGTAACGTTAACTTTTTTTTATATAAAGTAAGATAACTATTGGAGTAAAGAGCCAATTTACTAATAGTTTAGTTAATTAAATAGACCGGTTTTCAGTCTGGTTCTATTTCCTTTTGCAAAATGCTCTAATATGTATTTTCCAGCTTTTCTTCTTCGTGGCCTTTAATTATTTGCAGCCTTCATGTACAAAAGGCAGTTTTGAAATGTATGAAGAAAAAAAAAAGTGTTTTTTCTTTCACTCCTTAGAAAAATGCTTATTTTGGCTTTATCAGTGAACAGCTATATATTTGTTAGGGGCAAAAGGCTAGCACTGACCTTCAAGAGAGTGTCATTAAAGAAGATAACATTCTTTACAGGAAAGGTAAATAGATGTCCAGAGATTTTTGGTACTAGATGAACACGAGAACAGTATGTAGCATAGCAAGACACTCAGCAACTGCTTTTGAAAATGCTTGTTCATATATATGAACATAATGAAGCAGTTTTTTACTCAGCATAAATATATACATGTTCATATAAATGACATCTAAAATTGTATATGGTGTATGCATACATATATGACAAGATATGCATATGTAGGTATATTCACAGCATGCATTTAAATGATATATATATTATACATAATACATAACATAAATGTTGCACTATACAACATACCATATATATGATAAATATAATACGTCACATAATATATATTACATACTATAATACATTCTATTTTACTATACTGCACTATCAAAATTATACTAAAAAAGATACTATTTAACAACATGTGATATATAATGTGTGATAATGAATTTATACAATGTATATGTAGTACACATATTTTATAGATATATAATAAATGGTATAATAGTATAGAGTTTATAAAACATTAATTCATACACACATGGAAATTATATATAATATGTAAAAATGTAGTTACATATATAAATTATTTAAATTATTATTACATCATACTATGCTATATTACATATTATATACCTTATACTTATTAATAGATGTAATTATATAATATGTAATATGAAATAAATTTAAATTTATTATATATATGTATATTCAAACGCACATATGTGTACACACATACACACAGGTGGCCTTTAGATGTGATTGGAGCTGTCTGGAGTTCTTCATAGCTGCTCATATGGTGCTGTGATTTAGATTGGTGACTAGAACAGTATTGATGATGATGCACAAATGGTTTAGCTATTGCTGAATAGTCTAAAAGGTCATTACTTGGAGCCTGGCAGGGTACTAGTCTGCTCGTGGCACCTGATTTCTTTGGCATCATGTTTGTTTTCTGTTTTCCCTGTCACATGAAAATTGTTTTTTTCTCTGCCCATGAGTTTTTTTTTTTTCTTTTTTCTTTTTTTCCCACTCACTTTTGCCCTTCAATTCTCTCCCCATTCCTGCTATCCTGTATGCATCTACAAGCCAGGGCCAACCCACGTACATACATTTTTATATATGTAAGTAATCATAGACACATTTAGGTTGGAGAAAAATACTTAAGATTGAGTCCAACCATTACATAACACTACCAAGCCCACCACTGAACCATGTCCATAAGTGCTACAGCCACACATCTCTTAAGGACCTCCAAGGACTCCACCACTTTCCTGGGCAGCCTGTTCAGTGCCTAACCACCACTCTTTCCATGAAGAAATTCTTCCCGATAGCCAACCTAAACCTCTCCTGGTTCACTTGAGGCTGTTTCCTCATGTCCTAACACTTGTCACATGAGAAAGATGGGCTGCAGCCTCCTTTCAGGTCGTTGTAGAGTGATGAGGCCTCCCCTCAGCCCCCTGTTCTCCAGACCAAGCAGCCCCAGTTCCCTTGCCTGCTCCTCAGAAGCCCTGCCTTCTAGTACCTCACCAGCTTCATTGCTCTGCTCTCAGCGTGTTCCAGCAATTCAGTATCTTTCGTGTAGTGAGGGGCCCAAAACTGAATGCAGTACTTGAGGTGAGGTCTCACCAGTGCCACATACAAGGGGACAATCCCTTCAGTTCCCTAGTCCTCCTGGCCACTCTATTTTTGATACAAGCCAGGATGTCATTGGCCTTCCCAGCCACACCACTGGCTCACGTTCATCCGGCTGTCGACCTGCACCCCCACATCCTTTTCTGCCAGGCAGGTTTCCAGCCACGTCCCAGGCCTATCCTGCTGCATTGGGTTGCTATAAAAAGTATATTAAAAATGGTTAAACATTAGAAAAGTAAGCCTTATTGTAACAGGACATGGTAATTTAATCTTATCCTGTAAATGAAGGCCACTAGGCTGGAATGGAAGGCATTAGCAAACTGTTTGAGTAATAAAACAGATTCATAACTTTTTGCTGCAATATTAATATATACTAACTTCAGCTGCACATAAACCAGAACATAGCATGTTCCTGGTTTGGATCATGCTGATTTAGTAGCTCTTCATACACAGTTGCTGTAGAAGTTAACAGTGTTTCCATGTTTATGACTGAAATATTTGTATTTGCTCTTTAGGTATTCATGGCGAAGGTTCAACATTTATTACGCTGTTTGGTATTCTAATGTGGGATATCGTTTACATGGATGGCATACCTGATGTCTTCAGAAATTCCTATCAGGTACTTTAATTTTTTTTTAGTTAATTTCTTCACCCATATTGCTCTAGGCTTTGTAGCCGTGTTAACAATCTTATTCTGGATTGGATTCATATTTTACTCTGAAGTACTTTTCGAAAAGGTTTTGGCATTGCTTGTTTTATGCTGTTACATGGGGCTTGTTGCTAAAGGGCTCCTCAGTAACTAATTACCATGTAAGACTGAATAGACTGATAGGGTAGGATTCCTCTGGTTAAATGCAGCTGTCTGATATCTGAACTCCCTGGTTGAAGAGTCCTTTAAGAATACTGCTATTCTACAGTTCACATCATTTGAAGCTGACACACTGTTAAAAAGAGCCAATTTCTTTTCAGTAGCCTTTAAAGGCTACAAGGACGTTGTAAAGCTCAAGTTTGTTTGCTCCCCACCCCCATCCACTCAGCCCAAACATGTTCATGCTTTTGGGCTAACCCTTTTTTTTCTTTTTTTAAATAAACTAAGAAGCAAACAACAATACAGCCTCCATCCCCAACAGCTCCGTCATGAAGCTTAATGATTACAGGTGAATTTGTGGCTTTTATATAGACGCTTTACAGACTACAAATTACAGATAGAAACACTTAATAATTCCACCTAGAAAACTTGATAATGTAGTGACATTTGCTAAGAAAACTCTAAAGAGCTATAACCTCATATATTGTAGGGCTGTAAAAAGGCCAAACATTTTTCTTGTTCTTCCTTCTACCTTAATCCATTGCTTCTAAGTGGAACCCTATCGAAGAGGTAGAACAGCTGGTTTGTTCCTCCTCCCTAGGCAGATGTATTATTTGTACTGTAAGACATTACAGATTGATACCAGTATAAGTTAGCTTAGGCAGAAATGTACCTTGCATTTTAGAGGTGTGGCATGCAGGGATTTCTTTTTTATTATTGCTTCTTATTTTCTTTAAAAAAAATACACACCTTGCATGTGCTCTTGAGCTTGCTCATTGCAAGCCCCTTTGTAGCTCCTTTGCTTATTAGTTGTTGTTGTTAGCTGAATTTTACTTAACACAGAGCAAAGCGATCACAAGCCTTAGGCATGCAAGCTGAAGGCTCACACAGACAGTCCTATGCTGCATTTCCTGAGATTAGCTGTGGCAGCAGTTTGTGTATGGAGGGCTGAAATTTGATATTCTCTAAGTGCTCTGCATCTGAACTTGAAAAGCTAGAACAGCACTCATCTACTTGCCTGCCATTTTTGCCCATGTTCAAAATCAAATAATAGCTTTAAGGACTTTTTATAGTGTAATGTGTTCAGAGGTCTCCATAAGTCTCTTTGCTTTTAGGAGGCTTGATTAATACTCCCTGGTTTTACCACTGCTTTGCTCCCCCTGCCCCTATGCTGTTTCACTGTAGCTGAGCAGTCTTGGTCCTGATAACAAATTCTAACTCCAGTATTACTGCTTGGAGCGTTAGAGAGCACTAGTTTGTTTTCTGCTAATTAAAGGAACTTCTGACCAGAATTAAAACAAAACAAAACAACAACAACAAAAAAAAAACAGCATGTGGCCAGCATTTGCTGCACTGACATCAGTTGTTAAAAATATATGCAGCTCTTTTCCTGCTTAATAGGGGCTTATGTAATGGATATGTTTACGTTGAGGTGTCTCAGGCTGAGTGACTTGGTAGCTGAGATGAAGAAAAGTACAAAGTAGGGCATTGTCATTCTTGGAATCGCTGCTTTGCCAGCAGGTCCTCAGAGCTGTATTTACCTTGTCATACAGACATTCCCCCTGGATTTATACACTGACAGCTTCTATGAGAACAGGAGGGATGTCATTGAGGCCAGGCTCCAGCAGCTTCATGCATCGTCCTCAGAGACTCTGGCAAAGTTGATTGCTGACATCTGGACTACTCAGGAGGGAAAAGCAGCAGCACTGGTTAGCTGGGGACGTTTTGTTTCCCTCCAGCAAGTTCAGGTAAATAAATGTTGTCCAGAACAGCCACTGCTTCATCAGGCTCCCTGTTAAATCCAGGGTCATGGTGTGCTCACAGTTTGTGCTGAGGCACTGAGGAGTCAAGACTGACTGGGAGGGAGGAATTGCATGGGGACTTCAGCACACTTCTCGCTAATCCCAGGTGATGCTACCCTTTTCTGATATGGCCACTTCTCCTGCAACAGTAGTTGAGAACGCAGAGGGGAAATTGCTGCAGATAACATGTAAATTGCTCATTACTTGTGATTAATGAGACACTGAGACTGGCCATAGAATATTCTTATGAGGACTGAGAAATGGCTGTACAAGAAATTAAAAAGGTCAACTGCTTAAATTTCTCTTCCAGAGCCTTGTCTCTTGCCTTGGAGGAATATTTCTGAGTGGTGTTTTTAGGCGACTTTCCAAAGATTTGCGCCATTGCAGAGGGGGACTGCCTGACCTGGTTGTGTGGAGTACTCACAGTAATCACTTTAAGGTATCGTGTGCAGCAAATAGTGGTTGATTGCTTTCCTGTTATGTTATCACTTATTTTGGTGTGGGCTTGATGGGTGTAAGAACCAGCAAGAGGTGGCTAGGTATTGTTATAGAATAGATCTTTTGGTTAAATTTACTGGAAGGCAATTGTTTAGCAAGCACTCAAGCAGCCATACAGATTCCGACTGTTACTGGAAAGGAGTGCTAATGTCACCACTTACACCAAAACTTGACTGTATGAGCTAACTACAGAACTCTCTCTACTACAAAAATTGAGTAAACAGTCATGGTTTGTGTCTTGCATCGTAGTTAAATAGTTGCTAGAAGAGTATTGCACATCTCAGCTGTTGGAGCATCTTGTTAAGCATTTATAAACCACAGCTGAACAGCAGAAATCAGTTCTCTAAAACAGCTATGTAATATATTTTCAGTTGCTGTCAGTATAAGCTGGCACTGTGTTACTGGAGGTAAATGACCGATAAGGCTGTAGATGATTCAGCTCTGAATATTTGGTCTCAATTCACCAGTGTCTCTGGCTGTTTTGGTGGGTGATTACTACATAGAATTTCATTCTTACACTTAGGGACCTGGGTTAATCACTTAGCACTGGTCATATGTCGTGTAAATCTATATTCTGTTGCAAATAACAACCATAAAATAATTCTTCCATTAGTCTGTTGGAATGACTGATTTTTGAGTTCCTCCACATAAAACACACTGTTAATCAATCATTTCTTTGTAGTTGGTGGAGGTGAAAGGTCCCAACGATCGCCTGTCGCACAAGCAGATAATCTGGCTGAGTGAACTGAAGAAGCTGGGTGCTACAGTAGAAGTTTGTCATGTGCAAGCAGTTGGAGCTAAGAGTAAACGCCTCAGTTGACAAGATACGTCTTGCTCACACGGGTAACTTGGGTGTTTTAAAGGAAGTGGCACAACACACACACTACTGGCTGCTGCTTATTTAAAATATCGTCTTCTAAACAATATTGTGCTCTGGCTTCTTGGAGCACAAAACATTCTAAGCAATAGTTGGAAGAAACTTCATGATTTAATGTATGTCACGTGTTCAGAAGAACATAGCATCTCTCATTTATACACAATTCTTAAGTTTATCTGTGAAAAGTAATCTTTGCCCAGTGAAGACAAACAGCTGCAGTCACATTTGTACCAATGAGAACACTACAATAAAAAATGTGGGGCATCAAGGTCTGATCGTTTCCATGTTGTCTTGGTAGCCTGAGTTCATTAATTATGTTGTGCAGGCTTCATGCTCACCTCCTCTCCAGGATGTCAGGACCAGTATGGGTCTCCAATTGTCCCTACTTTGTATTCTGTATTTCAATTTCTCATTTTAATATTAAAAAAATGGTCAAAATGATGGCATAGAGTAAGGCATAGTTTTTTGTTTTTTTTTTTAAATGCTATTTTAATTTGCTGCTGTAACTGAAAGGACAGCTGGCTTAATCGTTCCTTGTGCCTCACAGATACGTTATCTGCAAAAAGGGGAAGGGTTTCTCATAGATAGTTGTTATGTGCCAAGCTTGCAGCACTCATTTGCACGTCATTCATTGTAGTGAGTTTTGCCCTGCATAAATGGATGTGTACGTATGCCTTCACAAATAAGTGAGTCAATTGAAATGGAACCAAAAGCCAAGTCCATTTTTTAAGACATGAAAAATCCCGTGGGTCTGTCTCAGTTTTAACACATAGCCAACATCTTTTCTCTGGAGTCTTCATTCTCATACCAAGTAAGTTTGTCTGATAACAGATATTCTGTTTATCATACACATAGCAGACACCTTAATAGAATGTAGTGAGAAATTAAGCTCAACTGCACTTTTTTTTCTTAATCATCTTTCTTACAGCACAGTGTCCCTGCTTTTCTTGGGGAAAAAAAAAGCAAACACATTTTTGTTTCATTAGGGGAAGTGAAAGAAAACCACGTGAAGTTCACTGTGGAAAGGTATGAACTTTTATTTAGTCTAATTTACTTCACATTCACAATTCAGCATCAGGATTTTATAATCTTCCTGGCACTGCTACTTTACTCAATAAATCATGATCAGGCACAAAGGTTTTAGTTTCAGTTGAAATAGTGAACTCTAAGCCATCACAGCAACAGCATTAGAAACCTACTGCCTAGCGCAATTTGAGGTACAGATTTCTGTCTCTTATGGTAGAGGCAAATTTAAGATCTCATCCTTTGCTTAACTGTTGGTTAGAATTTTTTGGTTTTAATGTTTCTGTCTGAGCATAAGCCAAAACCTTTGCCCCGCTTGCTACATCTTCATTAAAAATACAAGGCAGTTAATAGCAAAGTGGTATTGCAGGCAGGTGCACATTAAGCACATGTGCAGGCCTGGGTATCTGGATACACACAAACACACACTTTTCAATGCATTTCAGGAATGAAAGGAATTTCTTCGATACATGGCAGTCAAAGGGGAATAAAGTTGTACCACCATGATTACTAAGTCTACAGTAATCTCTACCTAGCAATAATTAGTGATACTGGAGGTACACATTAACCACATCAACCAGCATTTCATATTTCCCCCCTGCATGGTTTACAGTGTAGTTACAAAAAAAATCATGATAATAACAGCCAGTAACAGCCAAAATAGTGCATTTCTTTTTTCTTTTTTTTTAGAAACAGACAAAAAAGATGAGCTTCTTGGTAGTTTTTCTATTCTGGTAGCATCAAAATGGCATTAACCATTTAGTATGTTGAAACGGTGAACAGAATTATAATTTGAAAACGTGTACATATATACACACACATATATACACTCGTATGTCAGTATTTTGTACACAGAAGTTAAAGATAAGTACTCACACCCCAAAAATGCTTTTGAAAGCTATTAAAGACATTTAGAGCAGTCCCTACTGACAATAAGGCAACTGTGTAGAGTAGGAAATATTTTCAAATTAACTTCTAGTACCTGTGTTTAAAAAGTAAAACAAAACAAAATCTGTTTAACTTAAGGGGAAGAAACAGCATTCACAGGCGTGCGCACACAGTAGTTTGTTCATGGGCAAGGCCCATGCAAACACAAGGAAGCAGAACCTTGTCTGTATTTTTCAGGGCACATGGATAGGCCACCTTCATCCCTGCGCCCCCTTAGCCAGGTATTAAGGGGGTCCCCACCCTTCCCCATGCTTATCACCATCCCAGCCTTCGCCTGCCTAACTCCCCATTTTGAACTTTGTGAAATTACTTTTCAAGTCTGTTTGGCAAATAGGCATTTAGAAAGGTTTTATTTTAAAGGCATATTTTTAATGCTCCCCCCCCCCCCATGCTATATATATATATATAATATAAAGTACAAAGACCATCTGCAGCATCTGTACACATCTTAGAACTGAAATGTAAAAATTTCCGAAATCTCCTTACAAAGAAGTCAATCTTGTTTAAATATAGTACCCATTTTTCCCTAAAGGGTACTAACTTAACGTTATTATTTTTTTTTTTTTATTCCACCAGTTTCCTATGTGGAATAATTTATTTACACCTTTTTGGTACCTTTAAACCAAAAGAAGTTTTACCTTTAAGGAAAAAAAAAAGCATATTTTTAACTGTAATTTAACAGAGAGGAAGAACTGGTACCAAAATACACTAAGCACACAGGTTGAGGTCTTTTATGTCAAGTATCAGGCCAGGGAAAAGCAGTAAGCTAGTTTAAAAAAATTACAAAAGCAAACTAATACAAACATTTGAATAACGAATTGAACAGGTTAGTTGACTGCTTCAACAAGCTCGTAAATAAACAGAACTAGTTTGTGGCCCATATAACATGCTCAAACCATCTTGCAGCATAATTAGGCAATTGAGGTGAATACACGTTTTTTCCTCAAAAACAGTTGACCAGAAACAATCTGGCATTGTCATAACATGCATGTATGTGTGCACACACGTGCACACACACACACCACTTCTTTGCATAACAACAGGTTTTGGGGTTTTGGTTAGTTAAAAAAAAGGAAGTATTTTCTTTCTCCTCTCTTATATCAGCTCACCTTTAAAATGAAACTGCCCACCTATCCCCACCAGACCTAACACAGTGTGAGAACGCAGCATACCCAGTGTTCAACAGCTTTGCAGTTTGGATAATTTTCAGCCTGCGGAAAATATGGTCCTGTATGCACCAGACTTTCTAGCACAAAGTTGGCACTTGTAATACACGAGCAATCTTAGACATCCAAAGCCCTTGTTATTGTGATACAGGCTGTGCTGAAGACCAGTGTTTGGTTTTACAGACAAATGAACAGCTCCAAATCCTATTCCCCTGCCTTTTTTTTTTTTTTCACTACAATATATTGGGTATGAACATCGTCAGCTTTGAGAATAGCTTCATCCAAGGCCTTCAGAGCTTTAATTTGCGAGCTGGTGCTTGAAGAGAGGCTCAGCATCACTTTAACAGCATTTTACACAGAAATCAGTTAATATAAAATGAAGACTCACTGTTAAAAGAAGGTACTCAACAGAAGCATTCTCTTGTTCTCCACCAATGCCTTAACCTGTGAGAATGACACACCACCATCCCCCTCCGCCCCAGTGCACTTCACTCTCTCATTTTTCCCCCTAAGAAACTTGAGGGTTTTTTCACACAGCATCTGACAGTGAGTGGCATTTAAAAGGTTTAAGAGCAGTGAGGAAGCTGCTGCATTAGGCAGAGGGAGGCTGTTGGATTTAATTCCCTCACTCTGTGCTTGTCCATTGCACTGTCTGCATGTGCTAGGAGTACGTAAAAAAAGAAGGCACTGCTAACCACTCTTCTTCCAGCCCTGTTGATAAGTGACAACAGCACCAGCACCCCTTGTTGATTTAGCCACTCAGAGCATAGCCTCATTTCTGGAACCCTTCAGGGCTTAAGTATGAATTCTGCTGAAAGCTACTTCATTCTGAAACAGAACGATGAGAGGGGTTGGCAGGGATCTGGACCTGTACAGGGATATAATAGTGAGTATTTCAGGTGCTTAAAGAAAAAAAATGAGGCTCTTACGAAACTTAAAAATGAGCTTAAACTTTGAGAGGGAAAAAAACCCTACTGTCTCCTAAGCCAGCCTTCTGCTATTCCAGAAATGAGGAGGGAAAGGCAGAGGATGGAACCAGAACTTAGCGGAACAGTTGAGTCTAGAAGGGCTGGGGTGGATGGGTGGGTAGCTGCATCAGAGTAAATCCTGCTACTGTTTTCTCCCGATTAAAGGCACTTCTAAAGCTACTACGATACCGTACGTACAGTAAATGTTTTAAGGTTAACAGTGCATTGTCCTGAAGTTGATTCCTATAGCCTAAAGTCAAGCTCATGACAAAGAGCACAAATCTGACTGATTGCTAATGGATGTGTTTTGGGGAGAGAAAGAAAAGGGAACACTCCCCGATGGATGCACGTATGTAGGGTGATGAAGTCACAGAACATTAGCACACACGTATGTCTGCACATATTCTTCCTGAAAAGGAAATGTGATGAAGTAGTTTGTTCCCAGATTTCAGTTGTCAGTTTGTGTCCGCTGTGCCTACCTACTTTGATTTGTCAGTCTGTTTGACACAAAGTCACTTCAGTCACTGTCTGGGACAACAGGTATTTCAAACAACCCTCAATAATGACTACACCAAGCCTTGCAGTTAGCATTAGCATTCATTACAAATGCTCAATTGTATATAATGAGCCAAACCCCAAAAATATAGAATGAATCAGGAACCAGAAACCAAACAAGACATGTAGATGAGAACTACTGAAGACAAAATTGTGCGATTTGAAGCACGACTTGCTTTGCTTTTAAATATTTGTGCAAAACTTACGAAATTTTTGTATATAAAAATTATTACAGCTTTCAATGCCGCATTTAGCAGTGTTAAATTAGAAAAGACAAAATGATATGCTATGTTCTCCCCAAGCCTTTAAATCATCACATCATCTTAGTCTTCATTTGCAAGCGTCTCAGTGGATAGCCAGATTTTGGCACCACTTAAAAATTTACTTAAAGGTGTTCCCAGAATGCTCCGTCTGCACAGGTTCCCTACAGGTGAAAACGGGAAAGAGGAGGAGAGAAAGTCTGGGGCCCCAGTGGTGTCGTTTAAACCATTTGCTCTGAAGTACATTCTGCTTTGATCCAGTTCTGAGCAGTTACCTTGCAAAGAAGAGTTGCTTTTGTACTGTCGGAGGTTCCGGTTTAACATGTCCACTTCATCTGCCAGCAAAGAAACTTTATGAAAAGCAGTGATGAAGCCACCATGATTAATCTGGGCCTCAGGAACCCAGCGGAAGTAACACAGTTTCCAGAGTTTTATTTGTGTTCCAGAGATAAGGGGTAAAATTACACCGTGCAAATCAACAGGCTTCGCAAACCAGTCTCTGAAGTACTGTTCCATACTGTTACTCTGACTCTCTGTTTGCTGTAAGAAGTCTGGTTTCAGTTTTAGTATCAGAGAGTTTCTTCTTGGAAGGAACTCCTGGTCACTGATGATTCCATTTTTTAATGCAGGGGGCACACCTCGCAAAGTTGAGCTGTAGTTTTTCTGCAGAAAATAAATACCGGTAATTTTATGCTCATTTCAACAGCAGATTTCCCTGAGCTTCTATGATGCTTCATCCAGATAATGACAGTTGTACGCTCATGAGTCACCACTGCACAGCTCACAGACCAAACCATGTGGCTACTTAAGGCGTTTAAAAAGAAATACTTATGTTTTCTAGACTTTCCAGATCAATGATTGATTGAATTAGTCAGTATTCACTGACAAAACTGACAGCCCTAGAGAAAAGGAAGGGGCATGTCACCACTTTTCCACAGGTGAATTAACGGAGCTGTCGGCAGTGAGTTCAGGCATATCCAAGAATGCCCTGGAATGCAAGGTTCAACAACTGCAGTCTTTGCATCTATAGAAATCCATTGCATTATTTTTTCTTTAGGCTGTGAAGGTAAGGGAACACTCCTATTGCTACAGTGAGGGTGTAAAACACCACGTAACTCGACATTTTTAAGCATTAACGTCATATATTTAAGCAATATTTAAACAGTCCATTCAGACAGACAGCACCATAGTTACCTTTGAGCGTTTAAAAGTTTTCACTGCTCCATTTTGTACACATGGTGCGCTCTTCCCAATATACAAGGGGTTGTGAAAAAGCAGGCGATCCCTGCTTGTAAACTGAAGAGACCAGTCCCAAACACAAGGAAATCTGAGGCCTTTCTCATCACCCAGCTGAATGTTTTTGCTTATGGCAAATTCCTGCAAGAAGTAACACTGAAGTATAATACAAATCAAACAAAATAAGCTTATTCATAAATCTAAACTATAAAACAGTGAATAATTATCAGGTGAGGAAGAGCAGAGACTTAATCTAAGGGGGTTACAGATGAAAACAACGAAGCAGCAAGACAGTCTGCTGCCTGAGAAAACGGCTGTACCCCGCTTCTTATTAGTGCAACGGAGACACGGGACTAATGCTCACTTAGCAAAAGTACTTTTCAATTATATTAAATTGCTTGTTTGTTTACTCTAAAACCCCTAACCTCTTTATTTTGAGAACACATTAATGGTCTCTGTGCTCTGCTTCTTTGTAAGGTTGCTACCTACAACTTTAATGGGAAGCTGCTTAACAAAATTTGCTCATTTGTACTTGTATCAGCCACTACAGGTTTTCTACACAGAGTTCTGATCAACTCTAGCTTTCAAAAATAAACTCAGGTGTTAGTTTTCTAAATATTTTGATATAAACTTCCATTGTGCATTACTGTTCGGACTTTACACATTCTTTTCCACTTTTTTCAACTATTTAAACAATTATGTCAATAGACTTCAAAGTTTGCCTGATATGTGAACTTCTCTTTATTGCCTGTCATTCTGCTTTATCAATTCCATACAAAAATCTGTTTCCTAGAGTACAAATAATAATGCACAATAACAAAGCTTTTTAGAAAAAAATAAAAAAATCAAGGGACTGCCTTCTTGAACATCCCGTTACTGTGTATGAAAGCTCACCTGCAAGGACATTCTGATCATATTAATCTGGGGAGCTGAATATTTTGAAATACATTTTGAAAAACAAAGGCATGCCATTTAGTTTAGATGATGTTGTTTCCAGAACAGCAAGCTGAAGTATCTTAATTGAAAAGTAGATGTACCACTTGATACTCACAGTGCTTTCCTTTACTCGTTGGTGGGGACAATTGAAGAGGAAAGTGCCAAACAATGAGATCCGTGCACTGTCGTACAATATGGTCAAGTACATTTCAGAAAACTCAAAGGCTGCTGGGTATTGTTCTAGCAGCTGCCAAACACAGTCGAGAAACATCAAGAACAAAGGGGACTGGAAAGAGAAACAGGGAATTAGATTTAGTAAAAGCCTTTCTCAAGTCATGCCATTTTCTTTGCAGTTAGTGCTCCCCTCGGGGTATTTAGCCATATCTCTGGTACATTCCTCAGCAGGGTGGACTGTTCGGAAGACTGTATTTTTTATGATTTTATGCAACTGTAATCTCCTGTATTCCTATTCAGACACTTCCACAAGCAACTATGTCAATTAACTTTCTCAATGTTAATTTTCCACAGCTTCCTCTTCTCTTTAAGAAGTTAATCAATTCTTTCCTGGGCTTTCTTTCTTACTCACAAAGCTGCAAAAATGCTTTCTGTTATCTTGTATGTCCCTCATAATTTCTAAATTAGTCCTTGTGTGAACCTTCCTTACTACTTGGTCTTATTTTCACAATGTCTATACTTCCTTCTTGTTAGAAATACTTGGAGCTTATGATTCAGCCACATTAACTACTCAATACACTTTCTTGCTATTTCCATGGTGGCCCACGGGTGGCAAAAGTATAAACTCTAATTTATACTAAACTTTAAAAATACTTCCTCTTGCCAGTTTCATTCTTCTGTATATCCTTTCCTACAGTCAAGGTGTCTGCTTTCTCATTATTTCCCCCTTGATACTTCAGTTTCTTCACCTCTCCGTTTATTTTTCCTGCTTACCACTCAGTGTTCTCAGTTCATCTGTTGGCTCCACTCTCTGGAGATACAGTTTTTCTATTACTCCTGGGCTTTGTCCCTGATAAAGACTGCAAACCTAGGTCCCTCTATTTTTTCAATTGCAATTAAAAGTCTCTCCTTTGTAATGAAGAGCCCAAATAGCTGTAAAACTACCTGGAAATACTGAAAATCAAGCACTGTGCTGCCCTCTATTAATCTGTTTGGCAGCCATGCATCGTAATTCATTAAGCTCCAGTGCTTCTCCGACAGCTCAATACTTTGAAAAATACTGCATGTTGTTATGACTTGGCATTCCAAAAAAAACGGGCATGAAAACATACCCTTGGAAAAGAAAACAACATAAAATACCTCCCTCCCAATACACACCTAAGCCCCTTTAAATTTAATTTAAACTGTGGGGTGTGCTAACATTTTCAGCGGTTTGACCTTTTCACGTGTAACACCGCAGCAACATAAAATCCCAGCAACATCCGATTTCATCTGGTGTCATTGATTCTCACATGGCTACAATGGATAAAGAATATTTACCTTTACCCTGGACAAAGACTCATTTCCTCTAACATAAGCTTCCTGAGATTTGAAAGTATGAAAAATATTTGTAATTTAAGATTTCAGTGTGAACAAGTAAGTGTTCAGGATGATACTGACCAGATACGTTTATCACATACAATTACCATTAACTTTACCTCTTTGTCAGATCTTTTTAAGTGGTTACACCTATCCAAAAACTGGTATCCTGCCATGACCCATTCCTTCTGTATCAAGCTTTGAAATCCAACAATTGTTCGAAAATAGGGATCCAGCATGATTTGAATGAGAGAAGCAGCAAGACAGCTCAGGTCCCGTCCTTCTTCCTCTGTGAATAACATACAAAAAGTATGTACATATATACTGTATATGTGTGTGTATATATATACACACACACTATATAGAATCTCAACAAGAAGTGGCAACTGGTTTTAGTTTTGAATTCCTTTTCAACAATTTAAAATTAAAGAATATATATAATTGAATTTATTTTTCATTGCTGTAATTGTTCTCACAAAAAGGTAGATAAACACCACCCCTTTTTAGAAAAACAACCAACCGAGACTCTTCTATAGTAAAGATTCCTGCTGCAGTATCTAGCACAGCAATGTGCTGATAAAGAACTAAAATACTCACTGGAAAGCCCGGTATTTACACGATATGCTAAGAAGGAGGGAGGGTGATCATGTTGCTAGAAAAGCTTTAACATGTTTTCTTCCTTGAAGCATTTTTTGGAAAGCTAGTGAGCCAATATGGGGAAGTGTCATATATGAGCTGCAATTACAGAAGTTACAGTATTTCTGATCTAGGTATCAGCAAGTTTTTCAGTGTATGTTTTTTTTGAACATGTTTGCTCTTACACGACAGCAAATGCTACCAGCTACTACATGGGATCTCTGAATAAAACTGATACTGCTTATGCAAGGAATATTAGCCTAATCGTGACAGTGCAAAAGTGCACCCTGAAGTTTGGACTCTATCATATCATTACCAGAGAAAGAAACAAAAATACTCAAAGTGTTAATAGTCCTTTGATGCTATGGTATGATACTACAGCTAAGATACATAATAAAATTATCTTTTTTTCAGTTGTTGAAATGCTTAAGATATTTAGAATGGATGGGTGTTATGTATAGAGATTACAGTTGATTTTTATCTAAATTTATTCATCTACATTATGTCATTAATGCAAAGAATTATTGCATGCTATATGGTTGTATTACCTTGTAGAACTACAGAAACATGCTTACACTCCATCATATATACAAGCTCAGCAGAATGCTTAAGAAATGATCTGGATGGGAATAGAAAGTGATACAACAATTAATGTAGGTTCACGCTATAGAAGAAAAAGTTAGTCATAGCTATATTTACCTAGTTCATTAATTAAAATAGCAAATCATTCAACTGATTCCCTGCTTACTTAAAACAGTGGAAGTTTTTCACATCTTATGAGCCATCGCTCTATTGGTGGTACAAACCTGATATACTCTAACCAGCGAGTATTTTCCAGTGAAGATAGCCACTTCTCTTCTGTTTCTTCAAAGGGCTCTGCAATAAGGAAAGCAGTAACATTGCAAAATGACTTCAAGTAATATGCCTGTTAGCCAGATCTATTCAAATTGTTGTATTTCAAGAAAATAACCACCGTGAAAGGACAGTTCAGCGTACCATTAACACACAGCTGTTTGAGTTTGATATGTGCCGCCTGGATTTCCTGGATGCTGGGGAGACACTTGTCCAGATCAGATTTGAAAATATCACTTCTCAGGGGATGGCTTCGAGTTATTGCATTACAAATCCTATGTGGTTAAAAAAGTCACTTTATTACTGGACAGGGGAGAGACACTTTCATGAATCATTGCAAAGTCTGTAACTGCAAAACACTAAAAACACGCAGAACATGCACCTTCATTCAAAAAAAAAAGTGTTAAGGAGATAATATTGTTCCTGCTGCAATGCTAGTGGCTCAAGCATTTTTAGTATCTGCAAGTTACAAAACAAAAAATGGAAAGGCTGGATCATCAGAACTCTTCTGGGAAATGAAAACCTCAGGCAGTTACAGGTTAAACAGCTCTATTTAATTTTTAATTTTCCACAATTTTTAGAAAGATTTGTCTGGGCTAAATAAACAGAGCATATATGCAGTATACAAAGCCAGGAAATCTGACAGGGTTTCAGATAAAACTCATAGCACCAGCCTAACACACACTGCAAGATCTACAAGACTCTGTGTGTATTGTGGCACTAGGTCTATAAAACTGTAAATGTCATAAAGAAATAATTTTCCTGTGTTTCTCTGAAGCAGGTAAGGAATTCCCCACAAACATAAGTTTTAACACAGTATCATCAATACTCATCCAATCCTTTTAGCAATAAATTCTGTCACCTGAAAGAGTAGCTACCTAAATAATAAGCATCACTTAAAACTTGAAAACTTATTCAGTATTCCAACTGAAGTGGACCTTGAACAGAAATTGTGCTAGAACTGCATTCGCAGGACAGTTTCTCAAAAGGTATTGCACTGCAACATTAACTATCCTTTCAGCTACAAAATGCTGCTGTATATTGCACACGATCTCCACTTCCTCTCTATTGTGTCTGATAAAAGAATAGCTTCAACTGTTTACCTTTGATCAATTTTTCTTTGCTGCAATACATCTTTAATATTGGCCATTCTTACAAGGGCACTCCCATTAGGATGATTCCAGGACCATACCTAATATGGGAAAAACATAAAACGACAACAAAAAAGCAGGTTTGTGTTACTTTTTTTTTTCTTAATGCTGCACATAAAGCTGTGCTAATTGGCATACATATCTTTAATATTAATATGTATGATGATTAAGAACAGTAACAGAATAAAAACTATACTTACTGGCATTCGTCTCCCAATAAAAGAGTAGGAGTATAGCTTAAGGTCTTGATCTGCTAAGGAAGATGGGACCACAAAGTATTCTGGGAGACTTGGGGAAAAAATACAGTAGAAAAGGTTACTTTTCCCTAAGTATTTTATCAGCTTTTCTCTTGTTGCAATGCCGTCTTACCAGTTCTGTTAAACTACCATGCACCAAACCCTAATACACATGCCATCTGTACAGCTCAGATGTATTTGTTTACAAACGTGCCTGTTTCAGAGGGAAGTACAAAAGCATGAAAGCAACAGATGCTCCATATAGAAAGCAACAGGGGCCATACATTCCCCAAATAGGACATTTCCTATAGAGATAACACTTGCAAGATCTTCCAACTGCGGGCCTCTCCAGAGAGCGGCACATTAAGGAGTTAAAGTGTGCAGTCAGATAGTATGGAGACTTTGTTAGAAGAGACAGGAAAAGACAATTAAATTCTCTTGTTAAATTGTCTTGTTTTCTTCTATGCTTACTTTACTTGCATTATAGCAGAAACTTACCAAGTAGATATCATATAACCTTCGTTGACTGAACAAACTCTCCACTCTGATGCACCTGTCCTTTTGATTTCTCTGTCCCAGTCAGAGTAAGTTTCAAACAAAGGTGTCTGCTGACCACTGGCACTGCCAATACTGCCACCACCACCACCTCCTGGGTCTATTCCATTCACCTTCTTTGCTAGGAAAAGAAAATTCATCAATGCATGTTAAAAAAAAAAAAAAGAAAGAAAGAAAAATATTCCTAATTACAAGAGTGAGCCATTAGCATCAGGACTGACGCTGCCTATTTTTGTATTAAAACAGATCTGTGGTTTAGTGACAGCTTGGCAATACATGAAGATGCAAATGTACTTTTTTCCTGCAATTTCAACAGAGTTGCAATGTAAAGCTGGTATGTTGTGCTGCTTTGTAGGAAGTAGGACATACTAATGCTCAGGAACAAGTGCTATCTTCAGTCACAGGACTTCTCTCTGCAACATGCCCCTTTCCGGTGGTTTTAAAAACATCTAACCTTTATACACTACCCTTTAATTAACTATTTTCTGAGTGAAGAAAAACAAACGGTACATAATTTCAACAGCTTTTCCTTACAAATTACTTCTGTATTAAGAGAAAGGAAAATAACTGACGACCAGGCTAAAGACTGTTTGAGAAGGTGTATTTCCTAATATATCTGCTATATATGTGTGTGCATACAAATAAGTATATTTATATCCAGAAAAAAAAAATGGCCTACCATTTTGTGGCTAGGGACGAAGATTACGAGCTCTGTCAGTAATACAGAACATCCCCTTTGTTGTTCATTCTTTAGGTGCCAAGGAGGCATTCAGCTGTGTCAAAAGACATTGCACTTTGTTTCTTGATACTTGGAGTAAATGTTTAGATGAAGGTGAAATAAACTGGGACTCAACCCAGTAATCTCCACCAGGAAAGCTCCTATCTTTAGGAGGAGTTGTAAAGATATAAGTATGGATGTAAATTCTGTCCAGACAGAGCAGAACAGAGGGTCAGGGCTCTACTAGCATCTCAGTGACTGTGTATTTTCTACTTTCTACATCTACCAACTTCAGTACTCAGACTACTTTCTATATTTTTCAGAGGAAAGCTATACTGAACTCAGAATGAAGGAGTTGTTCAAATCTAGTATCCAGGGAAATATCATTACTAGAATATAATGTTGGAATTTTACTGGTTAATGGCAGGATATCTAATTAACAAACATATTCTGGGAACAAAAAACAATGCCCATACACACCAGAGCAATGCAGGCTGATTACATTCCCCAAGAAGCACAATGACGGTATTTGAACTTCTACTTTATCAGAACTATCAGGAATAGAGAGTTATAAAACACAGTGCTGGAATTGTAAGGGCAAAGCCAGAGATCCACGCAACAAACACCATGGTTCACTTTACTATGTGGAAACTCTTTCCTCCAGCAACTACAGCGTAGCAGAACAACCAGCTTTTGCCATTCTGACCTGCAGCTCCAGAGGAACAACATTTTTTACCCACCTTGCGTAACTCTTCCCCTAGACTTTTTTCCATATATCAAATAGTATTGTAAGGACACAGTAAAGGCAACTTTGTGACAGACCAACTTTTTGTTCATACTTTACTTTACCACTTTATGGCTATGTTATCTGCAAATTGGCTTCCTCCTTAGTACTTTGTAACGCTAACATGCACGGACCTTAATTACCACCCAAGACTTATCAGGTTAAATATTATATGTGTAACTGTGTATGCAACAGTCACATGCACCATTATTCTTGTGCAGTCATGTAGGCATCTGCATGAGAGATGTGCATTTTTGTACAAATTTGAATGTCTAAGCTCATAATTCCACAACATTCAAATTTTGTAACAATGGTTTCTAATGCCAGCTCCTGAGTAAATATTTCTGTACCACAGATCTACATCAATGGCACTTCTGCTATGTAGAGGCTTGCAATGCTAAAAGTGACGTCTTTCAGCTGTGTATTGGCTGGGGAACACTAAGCAGTGACCGCACAGCATTACACTAGAAATCAAGTTCCAAAGGCATCTTTTTCAGTCTTACCTAACTGACAGGGTTCAGTTGGAGATTGGCCTTGAGCAGAGAGGGTGTGCTCCAACTCAGCAGGGGTGGTGGAGGTTTTGAGTGGGAGGAACTGCCTAGTAAGCCTCTAGGAAAGGAGGTATGGAGTCCCAAGCTGCACAAATCCTCCTGCAATACCACCAGAAGAGAAACTTATTCCCAAAAGAAGGGCAGGTAAACAAGCCTGCCTGATGGGAGATTAGCTAGGTACCTAGAGTACCGCTACAGACCAATACAGTGATAGGAGGATCAAAGTGTGAATGAGAAATATGAGTACTCATGCTGACATTGGCAGTTTTGTTTCAGAGTAGAGATACTTCTTTTGATTTTGGTCTTCAAAGTGTATCATGACAACTGACTTAAGTCCCAGAGTAAGAGGTTGGCTGCAGGACAAGCCAATTTACTTGCCCCCAGAGAAAGCCTAAAATGCTTTTTGCTATTGTTTCTGGATAGAAGACTTACTAAACTTACACATTGTGGAATAGAAAAAAATAAGGTATTTTCCTACTTACCTGGATTGTGATATATTTCTCCAACATACTCAAATGCAAAGAGAAGCTGAAGATCCGTTGGCTGCGAATAATGAGCTATTGCAAGGCACACCTAGGAAAGAAACATTTATTAGTATTATTTAAATACATAATATTTATTGCTCGTGATTATGGCAGTATTAACTTTGCAGAGCAAAAGCTAAAACCAGTTTCTAATGTTCAATTTCCATATTTTATTTGAAGGGAAAAATAGAGGTTGCATCTTGAAGACTTCCAGGACCTATGTCAGTTCTGCATCTCATTAAGTTGTGTTCCCAAATTATGAAAGGCATTGATGAATGTAAGTAAAAAGCAAATTGTTTGGTAATTAAGAGCAGCTTCTTCCCTAAGGTGCTTGCAAATAGTGGGAGATATTTTCTTGATGTTAGTCACTTGTAGTTGGTCAGCTGAGTGAGAGGCTGAAGATTCTCCATCAATCTCCAAATTCAACAGAACCTGATTTTTTACAGTAGGCCCATTTGTCAAGTGTGGGGGCTCTGCCGCTAAGTAAACATGCCAGCAATCACTTCCTTCCCACTCCCCAGCTGATCCTGAGAACTGAAATAGCCAACTGAAACATCAGCAAGATGTCAGTTTCAATAAATGTTGGCCTAGCCCATACAGGTTCAGTCTCAGATGAATCACTTTCATTCACAAAAGAAATCCACCCATCACTTCTAGATGCCTGTGGGTTTAGCAAGCTCCAGCACTGTCTCTGGCAATCTGATGCAGTCATCAGGTTCGACTAGGCTGAGTCACAAGCCCTGCCCTGGAAAGAGAATTTCAGCAGAGATCTCAAATAAAAGATGCATCCTCAGAACAGCAGAGATTAACCCGGGGCATAAGGAAGAGTCTTGTCTAAACCTCACATTCTTTGCAATAGTCTTAGGAAACTCTTAGCCATGGGAAAAACTTGGCATGACTGTTCAAATGAACATTTATAAGCTGACTTCCAGAATTTGGTAAAAACTGTTTATAACCATCATGAAGTAACTAAAAGCCATGCAAATTTTAACACATCTTGAGGTTTGAAAAGCTGAACAACCATAACAGCTATTCCATAACACTTGGCATTTTCTAACAGGATTCTTTAGTCTGTCAGTGGCAGTGAAGCAAAATGCAAATCTGCATACATACACATTTTGACTTCCATTTTTCTCATTAACTTTTCATTAGAGAAATTGATGTTAATAGAGCTACTCCCAATCTTCATTTATGGGCATGAAGGATGAAAGCCTTTTGCTATGCTAATCAAGTCTCAAGGCTTGAGGATGAACTGCAAGACATTAAAGGATGCCATTGTGCTGCCAAATAGTACAATGGAAATACAGTAAAGCTATTTTTGAAGGCAGCATCTAAAATCTCATTTATTTGAGAATGTGCATGTGTGGCATGTTAAGAGGGGTAACATTGTTGGGGAAATGGTATGCATTAGGATCTGGTTCACAACACGAGACCATAGCAGTGCCCTGGAACCCAGATGCTGAAAAGGGGTTCTGGGTGTTCTACACTACAGATATAGCTCAAAGTACCCGTGCCACATGGGTGAAGCAGTCCACCTGTAGATTACAGTACAGGTTCAGGACCCCTATTTCTATTATTTTTTAAAAAGTTAGTACTTATACTGCTGCCTTCATTTTACACTTTGGAAAAATTCTGGTAATATATACTAAACAACATTAAAGCCATCCTGATTCCCCTTTTATTCCTCACTAAATTCATATCGTAGTTTTATTGTCAGCAAGTATCAAAAGACAAGCAAATTCCACAGATCTCAGCAGATTATCACCATAAGCAGAAACTTTTAAATAGGAAAACAAACATGTTTTACAGGAAATGTTCTCATATCAAACTGAAAAATGTTTGGTATTTTTGCCAATTTACAATCATGTAAAGCTGAAGATATTTAGGCTCAGGCAACAAGAGAATAGGCTGCTTGTTGGAAAGTTCATTTATAAAAAGCAGTAAACACAATGGGTTTAACTATTTTATAGTACAAAGGCCATTTCCCTGTGTCAGTGTTCCCTGCACAATGCCTTTCTGCAGAACATAGATGGTACTTGCAGGGCAAACTCTTCTCTTTTTCAACAGGAATTTTACCAAGGGCAAGAACTTCAAAACACTGTTAATGCTCTTTGGAGAAAATCATTCTGAGCACTCATATTTAAGATGTGCTACATTAGCTGAGCCCTGCATTTCACCTTCCCTGCAACAGATTGCCTTATGAACTGCTGGAAGCATACTATTCTTCCTCACTACTGAATTCCTATTCTGAATTTATGCAACCAGGATCAGATCAAGTCCCGCGGACAGAATTTTTAATCTTCCCAGGTAGCAGGTCTTCTTGGAACAGTAAGCTTTCAGATAACAAGACTTTCAGCCCTTGCCATCATGCACACTTTCAGAGCTATTAGCTAGCAGAATTATTATTAGTTGCTTTTTAAATACCATTAGATGAGCTTACTTGTAAAAAATAAGAAAGCTTTCTTTATCCCACTCCAAACAGCATAAAAATGTAGTATTTTCTCATGCATTCCCAGTGTGTTGAGATAATACATTCTGAGATCAGTACGAACAGTCAGAACAAGGTAACACAGAAGTTTTGGGGAATAATAAAGAAGACATTAGAAACAGTCAGGACCATGTGTTCAAAACTCTCAGTTTTATATTATTCCTTGTAACAATTAGAAAAAAATTTTCCACTCCATCCCAAGTGTTATGACGTGTTAGAAGACTAGAATTGATTGCACAGGAAACAAGATTTGAGATAGCCTTCCTTGTGTTTTGATTAAGCATGTGTTTCTGAAACAGATCTCATACTCATTTTAAAAGTTTCCTGAAGGAAAAGAGTTGAGGGAGTTCTAGAAGAGAAAGGGACTGCAAAAATGGAGATATATTTAGGAAACAGGAGATTATAGGGTGTGTGCCATTCTGGTACACTGCCAAGACTCATTTGCCTGGTAAGGCAGCACGCTTTCCATCACTTAACAGCCTTAAGATCTAAAGCTTCACCTATTCATACATTTTAATTTCTTAGTTTAACGTCAAGTATTGCAGTGGCTAGAAGTCAGCAGGATTTTTCAGTCTGACCTGTTTGTTGTGCTTTTTGGAACAAAGTTATTCCTTTTCCTTTAAGGAAGGTGAAATGCTTCTTCTTTCACATCGTCTAACTTAACACTTCCCCAGCTTGCTTACCCGTGCTTCCCCATCCTCCACTTCCTCCCACACCCATCTGGCTTTCCTTCCTTTGGAGGCTCTACAGCTTTATTTTTGAGACAAAATGGAATCCAACTGCTAAATGATGAGGAATGGGAGTTTCCATCTCCATTATTATTCCTTAACTCTTGTTTTTCACGGATACTTGGGAAACAGAAGAGGAAATATTTATTTGACTGATTAATGTTGGGAGAGCATTTTTTAGCATGTATAGTCTGCAGCTAATGCTGAAGGTATGTTTCTAATAGAACTGATTTTCAAGCATCTTCATAGCTTACCCCCAAATTAATTAATTCACCTCAAAATCTGATGTGTTTTTCCACTTCATTTCTGCTTTAACGTGGTGAAAAAAAATGAACATTCTACCAATATTACCCACACATCATGTATATATTGAGGTAAGCACATCTGAAGTCTGACTGCTTTTAAACTTGGATTCATAGTTTCACTTACTACCAAAATGGGAATACTCTCTATTCTAGTAAAGCAGCCTAATTAGTAGGGGTTATCCTCCCTTTTGCCCTGTTCTGCAAACCCAGCTACTTCCTTACAGATTACATTCTCTTTGCCAACACCAACTTATGTAACTGAATACTGATGAACATTTCCATTACATTCAAGCAACTGTGCTCGAAACAAATTACTTAATCATGTAAAGTTCGTATCTTTGTTCTCCTTGTGATTCTTCCACATATTTAAAGCTCATTTTGAAAATTATAATGGTGATTTTTTTTTTTAAACTATGGCTCTGAAGAGAACACTTGCTAGCCTCTCATACCAAGTTAGACGCACAAATACTCCCGTAGCTTGAAGTATATATTGTAGTAGGTAGAGATTTCATTTTGCCCCAAGTGTGTTTCATTTATAGAACAATACTCCCTTGTGTTACCAGGATTACATCTAGGTGGAGAAAAATCTCCCTGTTCTGATTTGTACACCTGACAGTATTTATGCAAGGTTTGACTAAGGAAGCTGTTTATGATTTCTAAAGGACTAACGTGCAGGTCTCTTGCTTTACTGAACACAGATTGTAACACTAACTGTAACTTCACTTTCCCTTCATTTTAAAGCTAACAAGTGAAAAAGACTCTTATTTGAAAACCTTGAGAGTCAGAACTACTTCAGACATGATTATAGTCAAATTAAAGCCTGCACAACTCTGATTACAACAGAAATGCTGAGCTCTGCAGTTTCTCAGCACTGAACACCCTAGAAAACCTTCATATAATGTTTAAACATAATTCTATCCAGTTCATTTTTCTACTCAGGAGGTTTTCATATCTAGCTCCAAAATCAGCATTATTATTATTATTATTTTTTTTTTTTGAGGAAAAGAACAGAGCTGACAACTATTTTTTCTACAAGAGTTGACTGAAGATTGTGCCCCTGATCAAGAGGGGTGAGGAAAAGCTTCAGAGAGTCCAGTGGTCAGCTACCAAGATGATCATGGTCCTAAAAAACAGCTTCCAAGGAGTGTCTGAAGAAACTGGGCTCGTTCAGCTGTGCAACAATGACACTGCAGTGTGACCTACCAGCTGCCTACAGCTACCAGGAAGGTAGTTACAGACTCTCCCAGTCTTGCCAGGTGACAAAACGGGCAGCAGCCAGACACTACATCTTGGGTCATTCGAGCCAGACATCTGCAAAAACATGCAGCACTGGAACAGGTTACCCACAGAGGCTGATAATTCTCCATCTTCACTGGCTTTCAAGACACAACCAGGCAAGCCTGCAGTTAACCTGACCTAACGCTGACAGCTCTGCAGAGGAAGGCTGACTAGAAGCCCACCTCCAGAGGCCCTTCCAATCCAGCACCTCTGACTCCAAGGCCAGTTCTTTACTGCAGTGCTTTCCAGGTCAGAAGGTATCACCAGCACACCCAGCCAAGGAGAACTGGAAGAACGGACTCTCATCACAATTCAGTTGTACTTCCATGTTAAGTGTTGGTCCTTCTAACCTAAGCTGTGCACATACTGCTATTTCCATGTACACAGCTACCAACATTTTCAAGCATAATAGCTGGATGTAACCATATATTTAAAAGGCCCTTCAATATTATAAGGACGTCTGACCACCTTCCTGTCTGTTTTTAAACTTCAGATCAACCTTGCTAATATATGCTACTTGAAGGTCAGGAACAGAGTGAGATAAAAATCTTTCAAGAGTGTGGTGCTAGCAAGCCCTTGATATGCCAGAAAGAACAAAACAATTCCAATAAGTATGCTATATAAGACCATTCTACTTGTGTTCACCAAAACAATACAAGCAAAATCCTGATAGAGAAACCGATCCAAGGACCTCACAGCTTTAGGTAACTGTATTTTAATGTTAACAGAATAATGTTGTTATGGAAACACTAGTTGATGTTAACTATCTCCCCTCAGTAACAGTACGCTTCCATAATACACCCGAACATCAAAGATGCAGTAACCTACTGGACACAACAAAACTGTGGTATTAGCCATGCAATTGATATTAAAAATTATACAAGTTTTCTTATATTCCTCGTGACCACCTTCTGATATTTGTAAATGGGAATTGTTATGCTTTTGGTCACCACTATTGCCATCTTTATAACTATGCAGATTCAGATCCTTCTGGATCTCTAAAACTCTTCTTCCTATCATTTATCACATTAGCCCATGTAATTATAAATGCATAAAGCAAGCATCTTTGTAAAACAGTTTCACTTTTCGCTCTTGCATGAGGAAGTGCAGCACAAAAAGCGTTAATGAGATGCTGAGTTTGCACTCTCTTCCTCCCTCCTACAGGCTAATCCTTCTTCTTAGCTCTGACAACCAATTAGAAACAGTTGCTATAAAGACATTGCAGATAGACCGCTCCAGGGTGACTTCAGAGAAGCTGTAAAAGGGGAATTGACAGCTGAAAGATTGCCAAACTTGAAAGGTTACAAACAAAGCCGGCAGGCAGGCAGGAAGGAATGCAGAAAATAACAAGGAAAGAACAGTGGGCTTCATAACTGGGTTTCTGCTTCTGGATCTCTGTAAGAAAGCAGAAGGTGAAGAAGTGATGAATTGGGCATCATTCAGTTGATAACTGCAAACAGACTTATGTCTGGGCAGATGGTGCTTAGGATTTACACGGTTAAGCTCAAATTTGATCCTACTGAGAGGGGAATTCAACCTCTGTAAGCAAATTGGGTCACTCCTAAAAGACTGCTGTGCCGTGCTTGGCCACCAAGCGGTGCCATGGAGGTCAGAAGACCTGTAGCTCAACATATCCCAGCATTCCGGAGCCAGGAAGCTGGTGGGCTGGTTTTATGTAGCCTAACCACCTCTGATTAGCAGAAACTTACCTGAATTTTACCAGGTTAAACAATATTGTAGGACTTTAGTAGAACTTATGGCAACGAGTGTTAAAATTGGTGAAGGGACAAAGTGGTTGTTTCAAAAGGTTATCAAAGAACTTGCTGTGCAATGTCTACCATAAGCATACATAAGATAGTACACTTTACCTATGGCTAAACTGAGGTAATTGCTTGCTGAAAACACGTCAAAGTATCAAACAATTTCCATACTGGAATAAAAACACTGTTATACAGCTGCTACATCGTATTTTGATTCCAGTATTAAAATAATAATAATAATAAAAAAATCTTAAATTAGTAATTTTAAAAAGTATAATACATTACAAGAAATGCAGGTTTATCTTACATGAAAAGAGTTAACACATCATCTTAGATTTTTAAAAAATCTAATCATTTTCACTCTAAAATCTAGATACTCTCCTGCAATATAATGCAATTAATTTTTAAATCCACTCCCCTACGCCACTATTAAAATGCAAAACATTATTAGCATACCTGTTGCTACATGTAACGACTACAAGGAAAGACTTCATAAAATAATACCTTTTTTGCACTTTCAGGACCTGCTTCATCGAAACGAAATCTGACAATACGGAAGTCTTTGCAATAAATGATTAATTCAGTTGGATTAAATTTAAGTTTTTGGTTGGGACCAAGAACCTTCTGTTTCCTCTTGGTGTCATTCACTGTAAAGAAAAGACAGTTACTGGACTGTGCTTTGTAAGTATACAACACAAGACTGGCTCAAACACAGATACGGCAGTGTTGCTATCAGCAGTGTCTCATTTAATAGTATGTTTCAACTGTTCAGTTTAGGTAAGAGCTTGCATAGATCCTCCTGTTGATCAGTCTCCTTTCAAACAAGTGGCTGAATTACTGTTTCCCATACATCTGGATTATTTATATGCATCAACGACAACTTCATAAACCAGTAATTAACATTCAGTATTTCAAAGAGTAATTTGTGCTCCCGGACAGATCATCATATATGCTGCAATGCCCTTCTGATGTACAGTAACTGGCAGAAATGCTCTAGGTTTTTTGGTTTGTTTTTGTCACTTGGATGTATAAATAAGCATTCAAGTTAAGACTAATTGCATTTCTTACTTAAAACTCAATAATGGAAGTATAGTAAATTGCCAGGTGGCCTAGGCCTGCGTAGACAGGCTGTGTCTCTTGGCCTGTGTAACTCCTTTTCAAATGGAGAAATTTAAACTTTATAAAACTAAACACCAGAAAAGCCACAGAGATTTTGCATGTGGTGAATGGGAAAATTGGGGCACATAGCTGCTGGATGATGAATTATCTGCAACCAGCCAGCTATGGCATCTTCTGGGTTAAGCTAAAGTACTTCCATGAAACAGAAAACAAAATGTTTTAGGACAGGATGGAAATTAAACATTTATGCATTAAGCTCTTTCAGCTCCTGGGAAAAGGGTGGAGAGTTTATGGCTAGACAAGGAGCCAACTACCACTATAAATACTAAAGTGTTATCTATAGCTTACTTTTTCTATACTGCAGTTTCTTCAGGCATTTCAGATGGACTAACAGTTCTTTTCAGAAACACCTCTAGCGCCTTTCATGCTCCTTATGCTTTCAGCTGGATCTTGCACTTTCTAACTGCTGGGTTAAGATCTGGACCACAGAATCAAAGGGCAAGGAGCACAACCGAAAGAAACAGCTCCTACCTGGCCTGTGTGTGTTTGTTTATATAAAATCAATACACCTTCAGCTATTCACCTTGAATGTAAGAACCATTGAGCATCCTCCTCTGCAGTTTTGGTGAAAACTCTCTCAATTCCTGTTAGTAAAAGCTTATGCTTCACTAAATTTAGTGTAAGACTGCAGAAGAACAATAGAATAACAGAAGAACAAAGACTAATTTCCTTAGGTATGTGGCAGGAAATACTGCCATCTTGTTCTAAAGAACTTCAAACTTTAAACAGAAAAACTAAACAGAAAGGGGTCCTAGGTAACTTCTACTTCAAAGTTGATTAGCTTTTTCCCCCTTGTTAAGGGGAATTTATTATATGGGAGTTTGTATGAGATGTTAAACGAGAAGACTGCAACACCATGTTTATAAATCTCTCTCCATACAAAACTGTCGTTAACAGATTTGCACTGTTTTGTCACAGCTACCTGGTAATTTTGAAAAAGGGCAATAAATGTGGGCCAGGGCAAGACCATGTAACAGGTCGATACCACTTCTTCTTAAATAAAAGAAACAAACAAACAGACCACATTTCTTCTTAGCGTTCTTCCTCGGACATATATTTATCTTTACACTGCAATTAAAGCCAACTTCCAGAGTGGAAACAGATTACTGGATGACTTTAGGTACTGAAAACTTAGAGGTAAGTAATGATTTACATTAAGTGTAAATTAAGTGCAATTGGAAAACCAAGTATTTAACAGCTCTTACTGTAACCAAGATTTGAAAATGTATTAGCTATATGAAATTCTTCAGTTAAAAAACAAAGAACATTATCCTTAGCAAACTAGTTAGCCTAGAGTATGCAACAAATGAAAAACAGGTTCTTGGTTCCTCAAATTATGTTTAGTTACTTCTTCAGATTCATAGCGTATTACCATCTGTAGATTTTGAGGACCACTGGCTAACCTGGCTAAGGGTTAGACAAGATTGAAAACCCAAGCATTTATGTTGTGGGATAGCCCAGCTATGTGTAAATTGTGTAAATGACACATTTTTTGCAGTCCACTGTATTTAAATTGAAGAGATTCAGATGCTTGCAAGACAGAAAAGTTGCTAACAAAATGCGTACTGCTGTAACAGGTGTCTATCCTAGAACACCTGCTGATTCAGTACTGCAATTACATTTAAAACCAATACAAAGACCCAACTAAAGACCCGCTTGTGTGTCAACAATTCTGCACAACCTAACAGGCAGATAATAGCTTTAAATGAATAAGCTTAAAGTCTGTCATCCTGATTAACTGTTTTTGACATACCTGTGACAATCTGCTCAATGCATGTTAGTGGGACATCATGTTCACCAAGAAGGAGGTTTTTATAATGGAATTTCTGAAACACATGAACTCATAGCTATTAATTGCAGTTCTGCAGTTCTCAACCAGATGATACACAGCACATCTTTGAAGAAACAACGATAAAAATCAGGCATGCCTAGACTTTTCTGACATGTACCACCCTTGCCTATTCACAGGCAATCAGAACTACTGCAACCTGCTTTATTGTGTTGGTGAAAGCACAACAAAAAGTTTGCAAACCCCTGTGGAATATGCAAAAAATAAAATAAAATTGAAGGTAGATATTCAACGATCTGAAGTGTAAATTTATATATAGAAATAAATATATATATATAAACTATTACTGTAGTCATCTTACTATTAACTCTATTACTGTAATCAGAAAAAAGAAAAAATATGAGCTTGACTTTCATGAGGTCAAACCCAAAGCTTTCTTTTCATACTATCAAACAGAATTAAACGGATTAAATATGAAGAATTATTCCTCAATGCTAGCACAGACTTTCCTGTCCAGACGACTGAGTGTTCTGAATCCATCTTGATTACAGGATGCTGCAGGTGGTCACCAATTTCATGTAAAACGAAAGCAGTAGCAATCCCAATTCCAGACAGTAAAGATTAGAGCAGGAAAATACAACTGAACATTAACAACCCTACATGCACTTAACTTTAACATGCACTTAAATCAATAGCCATTGACACATTGCGTTCAGAGGAACAAGCTTTCAAAATCTTCTACTTTGTCTTATTAGAACAAAGGCATGGATATTTAGCCAAATTTGATAAATAAGTTTTGACAACTCCTTCATGACAAAGAAAAGTTCTTGTCATGAAGATTCATTTTTTTGAAGTAGCTTTTGTCAAGCATAGTAACTGTTATTGAAAAAGTACCTATCTACTTTCAGAGCTTGCCTACTTAATAGAGTATTTCTTTGAAAAGCCCAAAATGAAGGCAGAACAACTGTACTACTGAAAACAACGTAAAGCTCACAATTTTGATTTCCAAACAGTACTGTGGGCTGTGCTGTTCAAAGAAAATCGATTAAGGTTTTGAATTTCAGATGTTCTGCTTTGACAAAGGCTTGATTTCTTCCTTCCCTTTTGTTCTCACCTCATCTATGATGAAAGCTCATTTCACAGTTACTTTGTCCTCTGTCAGTAATGGTGAGGAAACTTGGACACATTAAAGGCTTTGCTGATTTGACACTTTTTTAAGAAAAGGAACACTTGCAATTCTCCTTCTTAAGGAGAAACACGTTTTTATATAATTCCTGCTTTGTCTTTTCCCATTAACTTCCCAATGAAGCCTGCATAATCAGAGGTAACTAGAGCAGGCTGTACTTAACCCAAACTCGCTCTGTTCTCATATTCTCAGTGAAGGGATAGAGTAACAACACATTCAGAACAGGATAGTTCAACCTCATAATTCAGCTTTGTTTTAGAAGGCATCAGAGCTATATCGGTTTGAGATAAGAAGAATTTAATGAGAATACAAACATTCTATCTATGATATCTGTTGTCACGATGTAGTAACGTGAGTAATAACAAACCTGTAGTGGCATTGGGTCATCTGTAATAAAGGAAATCTTGAAGTTAGTGCAAACCAATTTGCCCCACAGGTCATATTGACTTGTATCTGTTGCAATGCATTTTCTCACAAAATTGACTTCATTTACCACAATTTCACCTAAAACAGAAAAAGGGGAAGGGGAAAAGAATAGCCTATATAAATCTTGAAAGTACACCAATTTTAAGTCTGTGGTACCAAGAACCACTCTTTATCCCATTTCAAGTTATATGCAACTACCAGGTAAGCCCTGAGTTAGATTAACACCATACCAGAGAGAGGAAGAAAATGATAAATAAATAAATAAATAAACCACACATAAAACAACAACAAAAACAAAAAACTACCTTTCCAAAATAGTCAATATTGCTAAGCAGTTAAAAGCAAAGAACAACTCCTTCTCTATATCTAGAGATTAAAATCTGCAGTTCTCCACTATTAAAAATTCATTGTTTAAAGTACAGCGTAGTTCAAACCAAAGGCATATGTTAATGTACTCCAGATAGTATTTAATTTAAAAACTGAAATTAGCTAGCTATAGTTAAGTACTTTAGGAGACTATTATGAACTTCATGAATTCAGACGATTAGTGAACAATTAGCTTTGCATTTCTAAACTGATGTTCAGGTGATTCCAGAAAAGCAAAACTTGAAGCCAACCTGTTACTCACTCTTTGCAGAGTTTCACAAGTTCCTACACAGTTTCTACTGTGACCATCTGATGAAGGAGACCAACCACATCAGTTTGCAAAACAGAAGACCCAAATAATTAAAAAGCCATTAACTTATCTAAGATAAGCTATGGAAAAAAAAAAGCATACAGGCAGATGTAAATGATGACTATTTAAATAAAAGGGAAAGGAAAGGAAAAAGGTAAATCCTTGTATTTAGGGCTGCTTTTTAGTCTCACAACAGAGGTATCTGGAAGCTAAATGGTAATTTCATTCTTCATGAAGAAAACAGTCATTTAATTTACTCCTATATAGGGCTATCACTTCTGGCATCAGATAAACCACTTCCTTCTGCTGCTGTCTGCTGTAAATAGCGTGGTAATGGAAGCATGTTCAAGAAAAGTGTCATTTTATTTTAGCTGATGTTTTTTTTGTTGTTGTTTCTTAAACGAAGACTAAGGACTAAAGGTTGCTAAAGACTAATTTGCAGGCCATACCTAGTCCCTAAAATGTCAATGTCCTACGCTTTGCAAAAAAATGGTCTGTTCTTTGAGCAACAATACTAATGGCAGTAATAAGTTATCTGTACCCCCAATAAGTATGTATATAGCTTTGAATCAATCTGGCATCACTCTACCGATACAGAGGAGGTTATTGCACCCAAGGAACCATATATTCAAAGACCTCTCCTTAGCATTCCAACCACTGGAGCACCTGACTCTGGAAATGCACATTTTGCTGCTCTCGAGTTTAAGTCTCTGTGCGTGCTCCTCACCCTAAGCTACTTAGCCACGCGGCTCTGTTAGCTCTCTTGCCCCTAACACAACTGGGGGCCTGCAAGTCACCAAAACCCTGCAAGTCACCAAAACCAGCAGCAGAGTCCCTCCTCTTAGTTCAGCTGTCATAAACAAACACAAAAATCTATTGGATTAACTGTGGTCTTGAGCTGGCAAAATTAAGGTGAGTTTTCTTGAGGGCTGTGAGGCCTTTCAGAGTTAGCAGACATAAGGGGATGACTTTCACTGAGCTATGGTTATTAGGTACATATAACTATAACAGAAGTGGGAAGAGTTGGGAAGGTGCTCCAGGGATAAGCAGACATGCTGGAGCTTAAAGCTGTTTCTCTCAAACATTACTAATTAATGTTAAAAAAGCCTTTGAATTTGAGGAAAAAGAAAAAAGAAAAAACAGATTCCAACAGCTTCAGTACAAATAGTTAAAGTTCAGCCAAGTGCACAGCAATTGAAAACAATGTCTCATTAATAGGCTACATGAAAAGGACAGGGCCTACTTTTGTTAAACATTGAAATGAAAATATTTCAATACTTTTAGTGGAGTCTGGCCTGAAGCCTCTTGATGTCCAATGTTTTTTCTAATAAACTACTTGCCTCAATAACTGCAAAAGCACAAACTGTGTATTTAAGCAAATCCTTCTCACAGTTGGTGTTAATCTTCAGCTATTCAATGTTGAGTTCTCAGTCACGTTCTGCCTGCCAAACTTCCTCCCTCCACAAGTCAGTTCTTCCAAACCTAAGTAGTTTATAGTCTTGTCTCTCTCAAGTACGCTGGTACATCATTGTATTTCTAATAAAAAGATATGGAGAGCCAAATACACCATAAAATGAAAGTGTCAAAGACAGGTATTTTCCATATAACATCCTCTTATCTGTTATCAAGTGGAATATTCTTTTACTACCATGCACTCTTGCCAAAAGCAAATTACTAGTACCAAACTATCCCTGTACTGTGCATCTCTGATGCTATAAAACAGTAGGGAAATACGAGGTCCATTACTGTTCTCATAAAAATCATTCCATTTGGATCAACTACAGTTTAAAATACGCCTGACGCATTATTCTCTTTAGTAAAGCCAGTCCTTTTAATTTCTTTCTTCTGTTCCTCATAATTGTGTACGCTACAACATGCTAATGCTAATCCAATTTTAGTACAACTTTATTTATTCACATTTCTTCCAGCACGAACACATTACAGATTTTTGGCCTCACCTGGATCTTCTGCTTTGCAGAGGTTTACATCCCTAACAGAAAACTGTCAGCTTTGAAGGTGAGTGTTACAGCAGGACGAGAGAGAGTATGCACAGTGATTTCAACTGGAGAGTTTAAACATATTTGCAATTGAAGCATGAGAAAGTTTGCAATGCAAATGCGAAGTAGATGCAGTTTTGAAAAGCCTCAAACTGAATTTGTAAATAACAGGTGTGGAATTTTATACTGACCCAACCCTCATCCCTCGTTTGGATGTCTATAGCGAGAAACAGAAAAAGGTGTAAGCCTTCCAAACTTAACCCAACTTCAGTGAAGTTGCTAAACAGAAGTAGTAACAAGCCGGTTTTATACAATGAAACATTATTGTAGTTGTAGTTCAGTAGGTGATATTTCTATACAAGAGTCAACAACAGAGCTATTCAGAGATATTACACTGCACATTTTTACAACGTAGCTGCTGCTTTTTCCAGTAAACAGTCACAAGCTGTTCCAGACACGGAACAGCAGTCAACACTTCCATGTGACTTGAACAGTCAAAGAATGATCTCAGGAGACAAGAGCAGTTTGTTTAAACTCTGACAGGAAACCAAAAGAAAAATTACAGGTTGCCACCCTTAAATATAAAGCCTAATCGTGATTATAAAACTATTTCTACACTGAATACATGAATCACAAAAATAACAGGAGAGACTAAAGGATTTACCCAACACACACCTTCCATGGAAAATACAGCTTCAGAAACTGCTAAATTTCAGACAAATTCCGCTAAACTTCCCAAGAGCACACGTAATTTGACTTGTCCATATTTCAGATGTTAAGAGAATTTGCGCCATATTACGCATCTAATCCTCCAAAATCCGTACCACACAACCACCCATATGCAATTCAGAAAGTACAGCAAGCATGCACGGAATCAGGAGGCAGCAGAAGCCAAACTAAAAAAGCAGCATCAGTCATCAATACGCGTGGTGGCTGTTGTGCACGTTCTGCACTTTTTTGTTCCTCCACATTGGAGTCTGGCTAAAAGCGAGCCTGGTCTAGCATCCTCGTTCACTAATGATGCAAGTGATTACACCCAATTAAGAGAACAGAAATACAGCTTGTTTGTGCAAGGGAGACACTTAAAGTTCTCAATAAAAAAAGTTCTCAAGTTGTCATTTAACAATTAAAAACATGCATTAATGAATTCACTTGTATTTAGAAAGTTGCAAGTCTAAAACTGTTCCAAAAATGGTTAATGAACAATTAACTTTTATAAATTGCTGCTAAGTTTTCAAAAACAGTTTAATAAGTAGCTGAAATCCACAGCATCTTCACTCATTTAGCCACATTTTTTCTTGCGGTTAGATTACAAGAATTGTACAGGTTTATTAGCATGCTCCAGGCATTCAGATGTGTCGCTAATCCATTTGTACAAGGAATCTTCTGTTCAGTGTGCTCAACCACTACCAAACTTAAGAAAAAGTAGCTGTCAGCTCATGAAAAAAAAAAATAAAATCTTTTCTAGTTTTCATGAGCTCTTACAAAGTATTTAGGGATGAAGGTATTGTAAAAGGCCAAAGAGCTGCACAATATAATAGATATCACCCATCTCCCCCCCACTTTCCAGTATATTCACAGTAATTTAGAAAGTAATCTATGCTTAAGTTTCTGTACATCCGCAGAATGCAAAACAAAGTAAAAGCATTTTTCCAAAAGGACAGCTCAACACTGTGATAAATGGGGAATACAACCCAATTTGGACATATTCCACGTGCGTTACTTTTGAACAGGAGAACCTTGCATTTCTGTCCAAAATCTATGCTCACCACTGTTTGGTCTGTTTTAAATGCACAGCACCAAAAGAGCATGCTTTGTCAATGTGATTAGAAAAATTGTTCTTAAAGTATCAGATAAGAATATTACACGGTGCTTCTAGTGTGCTAACAAACAAAGAAACATCATGACTGGCTTAGTTAAATTTCAGAAATAGCAAGGGAAAACATAGCAAAACCAGACTTTTTGGTCAAAATCTTCAAAGAACTATTCATTTACTGTTTGTAATTACAAGATTTAAATGGGCATTTGTCCAATAATAGGTAACAGCTGTGAATCTTGAAAAAAAAAAAGAAATTGACCATAGGAGGGATCTGAAAACACGCTACTTTTCTTAACTAGCATGGGATGCTTCACAAAATCTTCATGTCCCCACACCCCAGTGGAAAGTGAAGGATGCAAGAGAATCAAGCAGCCAGCCAAAGGGAGTTCATGCGGTGAGAAGAGAGCATCCATCCATTACAAGGCAGGCTCTCATTAGCAACTAGATTCAAAGCAAACTCTTACAGCAGATTACAATTCTTGATCACACTTAAAGAAATGCTTTAATCCAGCATAAATCTGTATTAGTACTAAAATGCAAACAGTCTGTGTTCATTCCCATCTCTGCCCCTGCACAGCACTACTATTTGAAAAAGACTTTGTTAGTCATGTCAGAGAAACAGCTCAGCTGAAAAATTATCCTATTTCCCCCCTTTTTTCTTGTCAGTCCCGATATGAACTGAATTAGGTTTGATCTGGCTTGTGCTACAGTTACCCAAACACAAGTGTCAGCACTAAGTCATTAAAAGGAGAACACATCTGTAATGATGAAAATGAAAGAATGAACTGTTCTTCTTGGCATCAGTATGGATTTTTAGGCTGAATTAAAACAAGCCTATTACCAAAAAAAAAAAAAAAAAAAAAAAAGTTTAGCAATGATTTGGTCACAGTTCTCTAAGCTGAGCAGTACAGAAGCCAGCGAGGAGGGAGAGTGTTTTGGTTCTTTCCAGTCTGGCTACATGAACAACAAATTCCCAAATCCTAACTTAGTTTAAACAGTATAATCAGTAACAATCTGAGACAACTGCTTCTCAGGCTTTTGTAACTATGTCATGAACACAAGTTACAGATGCCATTCTGAACTTGTGAAATACTTAATTTTAAGCCAACCCTGAGTATGTCAATACAGAAATATACATTCCTAAGAAGCTGGTTTGCTGAAAACTTATTTCATTGGAAATGAATATAATTGCCACGAGACAAAAAAAAATGCAATTTGGTGAGCTGATAATTCAAAATCTTCACTAACATTTTATTCCCCTTGTGGTCTTCATGACATGTGGTATTAATGGAACTTCTTTGCAGAATGTGCGTGGTGAAACATAAAATATTTAATTGTAAAGTGTGTTTGGACTTCCACCTTTAAGGAATGATTTCTGTATTGCACTACAGCTAAGCTGCTGCAAATGGGAAGTAACTTTTGTACAAACACTTAAAACACATTACTAGTCAGAAACCATAACAAATACATGTTATGTATTCATAACAAAGAAAGCAGAACTGACTCCACCCAGTAAAATCCACTTGTAAGACAGTATCTGAATCTTAGATCTTGCATGCAGACCGCTTTGGTAGTACTTGTATGATGCCATGCCTTAAAAAATAAAAAATAAAAAAAGGAAAAACAAAAACAAAACAAGCAGTTAACTGAACCCAAAGCATGCCTGAAGATTTACCGAGTCAAACAAACAAACAAAAAGCTATAATAGTGAAGAGCACTTACTATATACTTACAGTAAGCGATGCCTCAATTATTCTAAATATAACTAAAATGCCTGCTTCTTCTCTAAACTTCTTACAGTATGAAAGATGCGTTGGCAGAAGGCTGCTGTTTCAGTTTTCAAATCTAGAATTTAATAAAACTTTTGGCAAACTGCTTAGCATAAACTAAAAAACCCTACATCAGAAAAGTGTTATGGGAATATATTATTTTCCAACTTGTCATTCTGGTTCCTCTAATTTAGCTGTTCTGAAATGTTGAAAATAATTTCAGGCTCACATATGGCACTGACTCCTCAAACATGGTGAAATTACAAAGGTATTTCACTCATCTAATATCACGCACCAACTTTCATAAAAAAAAAAAAGAAACTAGAAAACTTTTACATTAACATTTAAATTTCAAATAAAAAATGCGAAGCAGGAAAAAGCTCTTAGCCTGCAATATGATGTCTTAATCAGCTGCACAATGAGTAAGAGAACCTCAGTTAGCAAACCACAATGCTGGAAATGAGAACCAGTCATGTATGCTTTGGAAATGAGCAGTACCTGACTTCATACAAGCTCAGTGTAGTTACCAGCTCTGACAGGCCATCGCTATTCACCATCACCAGATGAATAACGCGATGCCTGTCTGAGTATCAACAACTCATTCCACAATTACACGTGGGAAAGGGCACTGACGGTACCAGCATTATTACTTGTACCAAGCAATTAAACAACCCCAGTTTCCAATTTGAGGTGCTAAATCACAGAGATTACACGTAGTATACAAGAAAAGCAGACCTTACAAGTCTCAGGGTTACACATTCAGCTCACTAACTCAGTCTCTGCGTCTCACCCCACTGTCACAGGGCTGGCACTCACGCTCCAACCTCTCTTCTCCAGAGCTGGGATACCAGAAACCAAATGAAAATGCCAAGAAAGAGGCACAGGGGCTCCAAGCACACAGAGAACATATCTGGGGTACTACGTGCAATGGTGTCTCACCAAAAAGTGTACTTTCCTCCTCCTATCACAAGATGCATTGCAGCTGCTGTGGAACACATGAGTCAACGTTCTGAAGATTTGCAAAGAAAAAAAAAAAAAGAGAGAAAGATCTGGAAGCTATCTCAAGAGAGAGTCAGATACTTATTGATACTGTCTTAATGATACTGTCTTAAAAGTTCCCACAGTTAAACTTTAAACTTCTACAATCAGTTGCCTATCAAAGGGCACATGTATCCAAAAAAATCCCAAACCAAAAAGCAGGTGGTAGAGCCAATCTAATGGACATTATTAAACAAAAAAAATATATATCCATTAGTGAAAATCTTGAATACAACATGCAGTTACAACTTATCAAGAAGACAGCACAACTGGAGAATGTTCAGAGGTAGTCAAAAGGATGATGAGAGATAAGCAAAGCTTCCTTGTTAGGACCATCTAAGAAGACTGTGGTAAAGAAAGCAAAACATCAGATATGTGACGTAAGTCTGAAAATCACAAGTCACATGGATTAGAGGAGTAGTTTGATGTTCGCTGTGTGATGGAAGAGCTAGGACATAACCAAAGAAACTAGATGGTGGTAGGTTGAGAACAAACCAACACAGGTAGTTTGTAACAGCACCTAATTAAATTGCCAAACTCCTAACCAGTGGAAGCTGTGGGTGGCAGAAGTTTACATGGCTGTAAGAAAGCAATCGGATTGATTCCTGCAAGAAACATCCAGCCAGAGGAATTAAATATGAAAGCACCACCCCTATGATGCTCTGCGACGCCTCACTTGGAGCTCCCCATTACGTTACTCTGAAATGAAAGTCCCTGTGCCACACACTGACAGAAGCAGAGAGGGCAGAAAAGGCAGCTGGGAGCTCTGCTGGCCTTGCTCTCCCCTTCCCGGGCACCTGCTGCTGGCTGCTGTCACTGGGAGGCAGCACCCGACCCAGCCTGGCTGTACCTGGACCTGCTCATGAACAGGTCTGCAGTCTCCTTCTGTGATCTGGCCCCAAACGTGGTGCAGATACAAGAAGGCTACAAAAAAAAAAAAAAAAACTGTTTTGCAGTAGCAGTTTGCCACCAATGTTCCCTTAATGTGAGCAGGTCTTAATAATAAAAATACTGTTCCCACTCAGTTCACTGCTATGATTTTGCTGTATAAACTTTTAAAAATAAAAGTGACTCAACTATTTCTAGCCAGTCTGTAAAAATCCTACGGGCAGCAAATATTAGCTTAACCAATTAGCAGATTAGTACACAGAGCAACACTACAATAAGTAGTGTGAGTACTAAGATTCGGGAGGAACAATCCTTCCCTCACACTTCACCAGATGTCCCACAAGTTACGCGATCTCCTGCGGAACAGCTGGTGTGAGCAACTGGCAGGTCCTTTCTGCCTGATCATGCCCACACCCCAGAAGAGCACTGCTCACAGTACAGACACTGGACTGGTTCTTCATCCATCCACATATAGCTAGCTCCTCTCTGTGCTTTATTTTCCCAGTAAGATCATAAAAGCATACACTGCATGATATTCCAGCTATGTTGTACAATTTTCTTTGAAAGCTTTGGTTGATGTCTCAAAAATGCTAGATATTGATGTGGAAAATGTGCTGCAATTCATTACCAGAACATAGCACATCTTCATGTTTTAGTCTAGTATCAATAATGTCACACGAAGCACAACTTTAACTTAATTCTCTCCTAAAGTACACAAGCTAATTACTTCCCAGCCCGGCAAGTTGCTTTAATAGACTGACTAGCAGACTACTCGCCATTCCTCTATTTTCCTCTTGGATATGCTCATAAACCAGCCTATACAAACAAAAAGTGAAACCACTGCACAGGCCAACTCTTCAGCTAAATCAGCAAAAATACTTGATCAGGAATCTAGACTAGGAAAAGGGAATTATAGAAAAAAGGAAACATTTCTCTAATTCCATCTTAAAACTTTACCATGTTTTTTTGGAAGAAGTTATTCTGAATTCTATAAAAAAAATATTTGCTTTTCACTACAGCAGTATCATTGTTGCCGCTATCAACCATTTTTTTTAATTTTTTTTTTACTTGCTTTAAATGATATCTGTTGCTTTCTTAAAGCCACACTTTGGTCAAGGCACACGGTTCTGTGGGAATTACAGGCTTTTGTTCCAAAGGCTGAAGAAATGCATCTCTACTCATCTGGACACCAGGGGAAACTTTGAAAAGAAACTCTATAAGATCAAAGTTTATGCCAATGTAAATTCTAAGGAATTTTTGTTGTTGTTTTCTAATAAAAACCTCATAATTTTATAACCCGACTCATATTATTTCCATGTCTGGAACTCCACTGCATAAAAATACAGTTAGGCAGCAGGGCATTTAACTAGCCTCCTACTTTAGAATTCAATTTTTAGTAAACTACTCCCTCAAAATGATTACACGTTAGGAATTTCATACTTAATATAGCTATTTGCAGTTTTTGACGATTGCTAAAGTAATTAACTGTTTGTGCTAATACATTTTAGTGCCAAAATTACTCCTTAAAATTCCACCAATTAAAAGATAACAACATTTAGCCACTCGGGTTTGACCGTTTCCAAGAGCAAAAGCAACTTCACACTGCTATTAAGGTCGGGATGCAAGGAATACCATACTCAAACTGTATTTGCAGGGGAGTACAAGTCAGCTTCACTGTAATTAAATGAGTTGGACTTTGGCCAGAAACTTAGGTTATGACAAATCCCAAAGCCCATCTACCCAACAGTACAATGTGTACTTGTTTATGCAGTTTCCTACTGTGCTAGCTGATGACAAAAACAAAAAAAAGGCACTTAGGCTTAACCTTAAACAGGAAGAGTTTCATTTAAGTCATTTTAAATAAGTCACTTCTAAACTTCACCCCACCCTCATACAGACTGATGCTCACAAAAAGATTTTGTCCCAACTGCTCTGTAGCTGTACATAGCGGTGCATTTTATTACAGAATAATTCAAAATAGCGTCTCAGAACAATTTGGAGACAGAAAAGTTTAATAGCAGTTTTAATTCTGTGCTCTGAGTCCCGTTCTTTCAATCACTTTCTACATTACCGAGAAGAACTTACTACAGATGTCCCCAGAGCCTTCAAATGCTGATTTCAGAAACAGCACGAACAGGGGAAACGGGAAAAGATGCAAACCTGGGATAAATATAAGCCATCTGAGGAAAAACAAACCCAGCCAGCACCACCTCAAGCGCACTTTGGAGTTTCACAAAGAAGGAATTAACCACATGGCAAAACGTTACTGCACGTGGGTTGTTTTCTGTAACTGCTCGTGCACATGCCCCACAGTACATGCAAGACGTGTTACATTTTGAGAAGAGCAATCTCCTACTGCCTTGCGTTTACTGTGGAACGTCTCGGAGAAGAACATGCAGTCACTTCCTTGTGAGTCAAAGACCTTGGATGAATTACAACTGCAACATAACCAGTCAGATTCCAACTGCTACGCAGAAGTTTAGCAAGCGTAAAAATATGTCAAATACTGAGCACTCTTAGCAATGCATCTTAGAGTATTCACACCCCAAGCAAAATCTGTATACTTTCACTTCATGAAAGAGGTTCAGTCAGCTGGTACTTAATCTTTCAGTTCAACCTCTTCCACAAGATTCCAGCCTCTTAAGGTACCTCACTGGACCATACCATATACTAGCAGGCATGGCTGAATTAACAACAGTTCCACGTGAAGTGAGAGAAATAATTCTGAAGAGTAACTTTTATTCTATTGATCACTTTGAAAGTTAGCAGGCTTTATCAACTTTGACAACTCGATAGCAATAGCTGTATTAGTGTGTGTGTAAGCTTGTATTTGGTAATGTATACACTCTAAATGCTAAGAAAAAATACATTATGCAGTTCTGTTTTAGAAATTACCCTTAGAAACAGCAAGCTTTGGAGTTTGCCAAATTTATGGCTGTGATGTACAGTTTGCAAAGTCATCTTGAAAACAGCAGACTGTTCCTTCAGTATCTGAAAAAGGCTTTTAGAAATGCGCACTGATCAAAACGTCCTTTACCAAAGATTATGTCTTATTTTAAATGTGAAAAGGAAGTCATGAACAGCTTAGCATTGCATACCTCTGTAATTATGAACAGTAAGAAAAACATTGCTTTTCTCATCCACACATTAAAAAGAGCAGTCTGCACAGGTTTACAGACAGGTTCCAAAGTAACATAACAGCTGTGTATTCAGTAAGAGTACGTGAACACAGACAACATTACAAGTCTTCTAATACACGAGTCAGTCGTACCTACTTGGTGGAAGTTCTACACATACTTTCCTTTACAATAAAGACCACAACACATGCTATGGCAGTGAGTTCAACACGCCTGTAAAGGTCTGGCTACCTGAGAAAAATGTAATTACTAATGGAGTCTTCCTAGAAATACCACAAAAGCTGCAAAATTTGCAGTGGCTCCGTTTTAAATACTCACAATAGAATAAAAACATCATTCTACATGCAGTAAACCATCACGCAGGCAAATCTGCTTATGTATTTATTTAGCATTTCAGGTTTAGGTAAACAGGCCAGAACAGCACTCTACAGACGAGCATGTCACTAGATTTTCCTACTTGGTTAGAAGTTTCACTCTCCTAAGGAGCATACTAAGATTAAAATATACCGAAATCAATTAACACAGAAAAACAGGGAAAACAATTTACATATTACCAATCCTACTAAAATAAACAGAAGTTTTAAATACATATTTTGAGTTATCTGTCAAATTTCTGGCTTACACCTACCTGGCAAAAGAATTGGTTCCAGTTTTTTAATCCTGGGTTCTGCAGTTATATGGTCTTCAGACTGGGGGAAGGAAAGAAAAAAATGAATTTGCTTAAAAAGACACAATCCTACAATCAGGCACAAGTCTGATCTGTTGGGGCAAAGGAGAAAGTTGTTCTTTTAACAAGTTGATTTTAACGAGGCAGGATCTAATCATGGCAACAGCTTTCTGTAAAGATGGCTGTGGACATTTAGTTTTGTACCAGAAGAGCAGTATAATATTTTAATTGCTAATATTTAACTAGCTGTGTAATCTAGGATATAACAAGTCACTGGGTGAATGAAAAACAGTTAGGCTTGGCACTTTGTAACAGCTTGAGCTCTACAAGCTTTACACAGATACAACCATCAGGTCTGCACAGAACTCTGCTGGCATTTAACACGAACAACTTTCCAAGCAGAGGGAAAGTTTCCTAAAACCAAGGCGCAGAACACTCACACACCTACTCGCTTCCAAACCTTAAAAATAAAAATCCTTCCACAAAAAAAATTGCCACCGTCAATGAAATACGCCGAGTGCTTCCAGATCCTGCACTCGCAGGACTAAGAATACCCAGAGCTGCCTTGCGTTGACATCTCACTTTTAGCAAGTTATTCTGAAAGAGCAAAGTGAGTCAACCTGCCAAGTGCGTTGCTGTCACAGGCCCTGCCGTGCCAGCCTGAGAGTATAAATAATTAAATAAATCACGTTCTGCCCAGCGTAAGAAGTGCACAGTCAGACGACGCACACAGTCCTGGCAGTTGCGCTACTACCCTTGATTTTGTTACTCGTGCCAGCAGCCGAGCATGAAAAGCGAACCAAGGGCTACGGAGTTTAATGCTCTGCGTAACGAGCCCGGCGGCTCTCTCCCGACGCGCAGGGGACGGCGCCGCTCCCCCCGGGCACAAGAGGGAGGACGGGAGGGAGCCGCCGCCACCTGAGGCGCCCGGCTTCCCAGAGCCCGAACTTCCCCGCACCGCGTCCCCTGGGCGGGCTGCCCGGCCGCAGGCCCCGCTCCCGGCGCAGCGGAGACCCGCCGGGCCCCGAGGCCGCCCCGGGCCGGCAGCAGAGGCGCAGGTGCCGCTGCGCCCCCCGCGGCCGGGGAGCTCGGGAGCCCCGGGGGAACAAAGGGCCGCGCCGTTACCTGAGGCAGCGGCAGGAGGTACGACTTGAAGGTGGGCTTCGGCGGCTTGAGGGAGAACATGGTCGCTGC